>NC_054535.1:34189918-34489918 GCF_017654505.1 Polyodon spathula
TAATCTTGATCACAAACAAGAACATTTGAATTTTATTAAACAATAAAACTACAGCAAGACCAGACTAAAACACAAAAATACAATCCAGTAACTGGTAAACAAAGCATGCTGTACCATACAGGCAGGCAGGAAAAATGGCTGTGAAGTATGCGAGCAAAATGTAACCTCTGTGGAAACTGCACACGAAATCAAAAATACTTGTTTCTGCCACTGACTAAACTAAAAAATAACCATGACGGCGCTAGCTGGATATTCTGAAGCCAAAAACCAGTGGAACGGGTGGGTAGAAATGTCACATCCACAAAACATTTACCACAAGTGATACATTTATTTCAAAAGAAAAACAAACAGCTAATGCTATAGACCTAAGATGATCTTAAATTAACTTATTTATTTATTGTAATCTGATGTAAAAATAATTTGAAACTGTACCGATACATGCTAATACTTAAAACTCGATCTAAAGTGAAGGAATGTGTCGGTACTGTGTGGAGTTTACAGCACACGAGATAAACAAGCCATATAAATAACCACTTTAAAACAATGTATTTGTGATTTAAATGTGATGGGAAGACCGTTCAGTTTCCCTTTTGTTCTGAAGTGTTACACCTGAAGTCAATTCTATTGAAGCCACCTTGCCCTTCCCAATGAATGAGGCAGAAACTTCAGCATGCATGTACAAAGGTATTGTTACCTTGATGCATTTCCTGCCTGGTAGGGGTTCATTGTGGGTGATTTTGACTATGACTCCACTCACAAACTGGGGTCCCTGGGGGGCAGCCTTCTCAGGGGGCAGGGCTTTTTTGTTGTCTGCTTTGACTTTGAAAAGAACAAGTTAAGGGAATGCACATACGTACAAGAATCAATAGATTAAAAGCAAAACAATAGAAGGGGGAATATAAAAAGAAAAAAATATATATTAATACCACTTCTTTGTTGCAACTACTTCAGTAAACTACTTGCTAAATATTTATTTACACAATTGTTTTATGACAGTCATGACATCTGATTATCTAAATACTTTCATATTTTATGGTACCAAACACTAACTGTTATATAAAGAACATGTATTGTTCACATGGTAACAAAAAGCAACAATTATATTTTCACATTACAGATTATTATAAACAATGAAATGTATTTAAAAGTATACATAAAATGGTATTGCTGATATTGTTATGTAGGACTGCTATGCCTACTTGCATTGTAACTTGGTTGACGTGATTCAGCCTCCATCTTCCCTTCAGTCTTCTGTTTAATCTCGGACATGGACTTCTTCAAAGAGGACAAGGTACATTTCTGTAGTGTTAAATACTCCTGCTTCAAATCCAGTCATTCATTCCTAGAATAAAAAGAGATGAACAGTAAAAAACTTTTGAAAAAAAAAAAAATTATATATATATATGTATATAGATACACACACACACAATGCCTTGGAAAAGTATTCAGACCCCTGACCAATTCTCTCATATTACCGAATTACAAATGGTACATTGAAATTTCGTTCTGTTTGATATTTTATTTTTAAACACTGAAACTCAGAATCAATTATTGCAAGGTGACATTGGTTTTATGTTTTTTAGGAATTTTAAAAAATAAAAAAAACTGAAATATCTTGCTTGCATAAGTATTCAACCCCTGTGCTGTGGAAGCTCCCAGTTTGCACCGATGAAAGAAATTGCCCTAAAGAGGACACAATTACCTTACCATTGGCCTCCATCTGTGAACCATTAAAGTTGCTGTCACATTTTCTGGATAAAAACCCCACTGTTGAAGGATCATTGGTAAGGCTGTGAATCTGAAGGAAAGTGAAGACCAAAGAGCATTCTACAGAAGTTAGAGATGAAGTAATACAAATGCATAGATTAGGGAAAGGCTACAAAATAATATCCAAGTGTTTGGATATTCCAGTGAGCACAGTTGGATCAATAATCAGGAAGTGGAAGCTGCATCACACCACCCAGGCACTGCCAAGAAAAGGCCGTCCCTCAAAACTCAGCGCTCAAACAAGGAGACTTGTGAGAGAAGCCACAGAGAGGCCATCACTCACTTTGAAGGAGCTACAGAGTTCAGTGGATGGGAGTGGAGTAATGGTGCACCAGTCAACCATATCAAGAGCTCTGCATAACACTGGCCTGTATGGGAGGGTGGCAAGAAAGAAGCCATTACTCAAAAAGTACCATCTGAAAGCTCGTCTGGAGTTTGCCAGAAAGCATGAGAGTGACCCAGCTGCGATGTGGGAAAAGGTTTTGTGGTCAGATGAGACCAAGATAGAGCTTTTTGGCCAAAACTCAAAGCGCTATGTGTGGCGCAAACCTAACACTGCCCATGCCTCAAGACACACCATCCCTACAGTGAAGTATGGTGGTGGCAGAATCATGCTGTGGGGATGCTTCTCATCAGCAGGGACTGGGCATCTTGTTACAACTGAAGGAAAAATGGATGGAGCAAAATACAGGAAAATACTGCAAGAGAATCGGCTTTAGTCTGCTAAAAAACTGCAGGTTGGGAGGAAATTTACCTTTCAGCAGGACAATGATCCCAAGCACAAGGCCAAAGCAACATTGGAGTGGCTCAAGAACAAAAAGGTGAATGTCCTACAGTGGCCCAGTCAAAGTCCTGATCTCAATCCCATTGAGAATCTGTGGCACTATTTGAAAATTGTGGTCCGCAAGCGTCGTCCAACCAACCTGAACAACCTGGAGCAAATCTGCCAAGAAGAATGGGCCAAAATCACTCCGACACTGTGTGCAATGCTGGTACATACTTACCCCAAAAAACTTAAAGCTGTCATTGCAGCGAAAGGTGGCTCTACCAAATATTAATGTGTGGGGGTTGAATACTTATGCAAGCAAGATATTTCAGTTTTTTTATTTTCTTAAAAATATTTCCCAACATAAAGCTAATGTTACCTTACTATAATTGATTTTGAGTTTAAGTGTTTTTTAAAAAAAATATCGAACAGAACAAAATTTCAATGTACCATTTGTAATTCAGTAAAATGAGAGAATTGGTCAGGAGTCTGAATACTTTTGCAAGGCACTGTATATATGTATTTCTTCGAATTTAAGACACAGCCCAAATTTACCAACCTCAACTTGAGGAAAAAAATAATCAAATAAATATGTACTTACAAAGATAGAACCTCAATTACACTGTTGTATTGTCGTACAAAACAGACCCAAAACAGTGTTGCTGAAGCTTAATTACAGCTAGTTTATGGCATCTCTGTTGTACACACATCACTCACTCACTTACGGCATCACACATCCTGGCAACAGTCATGACACAACACTCCACAACATCAGGAAACATGTAATACAGCAACCACAACAGCACTGATAACATTGCAAACAAAACAGTCAGAACGGTATGCACAATGCCAACCAAGAGAACACAAGACGCACATGGAGATTAGACCATTTTGGAAAACCTGTGTCAGCTGCAATGCAAAAAGCCTACTGGAGGAAGGTTAAAGGAATGTGTAGAAAATAACCACAAATACCAGTAAATTAAAACTGTAATATAAAAAACCCTAATAAAAACCTGTTCAAGCCTTTGCTGTACACAAACAGCAGTTAGACGAGGCACAAAAACTTGCATAATTGTTGCCTATCTAAAGAGCATCTTCTTCAAGCTAAATGGTTTGAGGTGATGGTTTTCAAATGCTGCCGTTATCAGTCTTTTCTGTCTCATAGCCAAAATTAATTCCCCACAGTTAAACAATTAAAAATAGAACAAAGTAATTTGCAAAACAATACATTATTTAAATCACCACCCTGTGTAGGTCAAGGTTGCTTAAGCCAGCCACTGTTCAGGTGACTGAGATAAATAAGAGTCAGTGTCATTTGATCAGCCACTCTACTGGCTTGGTAAATTATATAAGGCAGGCACTCAATAGGATATAAAACTACTATGCTGCATTGGTTTAATACATGATGTCTACATGTTTTTGTATCGATCTAGATTGTAAAAAAGCTGTTTAGTTGTTGCTGGGCATTTCATTTTAAAGTGGGTTCTGGTCACTGATTATTTTACAATGCATACATGTACTGGTGTTGCAATTTAGAAATTGGTGCACATTAATCATTTAGAATGAGCACTTTTGTATTTAAATTTTTGTTCAACTTTTATAAGGCTAAATCAAATTTATATTTTTTATACAAAGGCTTTACTGTCCTAGGTAGTATTATTTTGTCATCTATATTTAATTTAATTATTATTTTTAAAAACAGGCAATGTTTACCTTTGGCCACTACCAAAGCTGTTGTGCAACTCTGTTATTTTAAGATTGGAATTGCACTTTGGCAGTGGTTGTGGAACATCTTACAAACAACAATTCAGGTCTACTTTACCAAAACTGAAGCAAATGCAGGTTATTTTAAATTAGATCTTAACATTGCATTGGGTATCTACAGGCCCACACATTTAACACATACTGTGAATCAATAGAGTAAGTATGTATTTGTTGGGTCTTTTGATGCACTGGACTGACACTTATTGCAGTCGCAAACAGACCACCGAACATTTCCAAGATTTTGGGAGGATTTGGTTTTTTTACTCAAACAGCAAGGCGTTACTGTGGAGTATAATCAAGTAAGTGCTTTTCTGTTTGAGTGAAAGATAAGGTCTAAAAGCCTTTTTTTTTTTTTTTTTTTTTTTTTTTCTTTTTTTTAGATATAATCATTTCAGTCCCATTTGCCTCTGCATTGCCTCTGTTCTATCACAGGATTCCTCAAACACGATTCAACAGCCTATTGGGTGCCTGCGGGCCTGTCTGTAAATTGCCCGGAGCTGCATGGTCCTCAAATGGGGTAGCTCTGAGGTGGATGCACGGTGGGCCTGCACACTGAAAAGAAGTGGACGGCCGACGGCACACGTGTGTCCGTCTTCGTCTCTCCCAACTCGCGGAGTGGTAGCAGTGAGCCAGGTTGAAATAAAAATAATTGGGCTTTCCAAATTGGGGAGAAAATGAGAAAAAATAATTGCAGATTCCAAATTTAAATAAACAAATAAAAATCAAACCGTCAAGGCTAAAACTTATGTTGAACGTTGGGTTGGATTGCAATACCTGTGCTTGATCAGGGGTCAGCTGCATGCATTAAACTTCTCTTCCAAATTAATTACTATAAGAAAGGTAAACTTGTCCCATTTCTCATCCAGATTTAAGCTGGTAGGACAGAGAGAATTGAAATGCCCTGAGCCATTATATTCCAAACAGAAAAATGAATGACTCGAGTGACGGTTCCTAGACAAAGGAAATAGATTTTCTTCCCCAATTAAATCTTACTTGGAAAGGACTCTTGATGGGATGACTTCTTCTCCCATCTTGTGTCTCTCCATGTGTTTCTTCTTGCGCTTCCTCTTGGCTTTCAACAGAGACTTGTCTTTTTTTCTCCCCCAACTCCTTTTCCTCCTCTGTAGACAGCTCTGCAGTATAAACAACATCCCTACAGCAGGTAATACTGTAACACATACTCTAAACTTCCCAGGGCTTAAAAGGGGTTCAATGAAATTAAAAACCAAAAATGTGAAACAAAATAATTACAGAACATTTAAAAAATAAAAGGAAAAAACCCTCCCAAGTTATTCTTAAGAATTAAATTTCTGATATTTACATTTAAAGAGTCACTTGTATGTATTTCTTCCTGTTCTTGTTTTTATGTAAATTACCTGTGTATTATTTTACGTTTCTGTCATAACAGAAGCGCTCTCAAACATGCCTTTGCAAACATTGCAAATTCCAGGTACTTTAACAATTACTGATAATTTTGTATTTTTTGTACTATGTACAAACATATCAGTGTAATTGAAGGTCCTTTTTCAAATAAAATAAAAAACCTGAAGTGCAAGCAGATACATTGTACCCTACCTTTCAAGTCTCTTTGTCCGTTTTCCCACTCGCATTTAATTTGGGAACTTGTTCCACTTCAGAGACCTTCCTGACTTTGCATGGGGTTTCCGTCTGGCTATAGCTTAAGCCTTTAAACCAACAAAGGGTGACCATAACAAAACAATGGCTACATAATATAGGAACGGGACATACGCTCAATAGAATACTACGCATGACTATAGAGCCTGTCAACTCTAACACATTCAATGTTAATTTGTTTTAATTGTTTTTATACGATATACTGCTCAAGGAGAGGGTGAAAATACATCAAAAAGCTTCAGTTAACCTGTTTTCTATTGAAATGATTATATGATTACTTATATTTCGTTATTGCTTACATTCAGGCAAATGTTTGTTTGTTTATAAAACACACTTCGTTCAAAAACATTGATGTACACTTGATGCACTTATTCTACTGACAATGTGAACCTGATGAAGACACATTAGGTGTCGAAACGTATTGTTTGTTTGACCATGTTTTTAACAAATATAATTTGCTGATAAATATAAAATCAGCCAGAGTTAAGCATTGAATCCTTTTGAAGAAGAAAAATGTTGAGAGTGTGACTATGAATGTTATATAGTTAAAGCAATGCATGGTTACAGCAATGCGGACAGGTTTTACAGGACAACTACTTGAATCAACCAATAGAATCACAGAATACAGTCGTTTACCAAAAATGAAGATAGTACAGGATATCAAAGTGTACTTCATAAGTTATAACTGCAGATCAGCCTTCTCCTCCAAGATTGCCTGCAGGTACTAGAGTGCCCCCATTCCCCCAATGCCTCCCCCACATTATCAGTAAAGCAGCATTACAAACTATTTGAAATGCACATTAGGAATTTAAGGATGACCTACCTACAACACTGCACTCACTGGTGTTGAGAGCAACAGGTTTTCTCTTTACTGTCTTGGGGAAGATTCCAGGTTTTCTTCTGGCATCTTCTGGTGGATTGTTCAGCATCTTAGTAAAACACATTTAGGGAGAAACAGATGATACTAATATCTATAAGAATTTCTAGAAAGTCATGGCCTGAAATGCAATAACAATAATAATATACAGTACAGTGAAAAAGTATTTGCCCCCTCGTCTGATTTTCTGCATTTTTGCATATTTTTGACACTGAATGTTATCAGATCTTCAACCAAAATCTATTAGATAAAAGGGACGAGTAAACAAATAACACAAAATTGTGATGTGTATTTCATTTATTTATTAAAGAAGTTATGCAACACCCAATGCCCCCATGTGAAAAAGTAATTGCCCCTTAGACTCAACAACTGGTTACACCACCTTCAGCAGCAATAACTGCGACCAAACACTTCCTGTAATTATTGATCAGTCTTTCACAGCGCCATGGAGGAATTTTGGCCAACTCCTTCGTGCACAACTGCTTCAACTCAGTGACATTTGTGGGTTTTTGAGTATAAACTGCTTGTTTCAGGTCCTGCCACAACACCTCAATGGGGTTTAGGTCTGGACTTTGACTAGGCCATTCCAAAACTTTAAATTTCTTGTTCTTCAACCATTTTGATGTAGACTTGCTTGTGTGTTTCGGATCATTGTTTTGCTGCATGACCCAGCTGCACTTCAGCTTCAGCTCACGGACGGACGGCCTGACATTCTCCTGTAGAATTCTCTGACACAGAGCAGAATTCATGGTTCCTTCAATGATGGCAAGTTGTCCAGCTCCTGATGCAGCAAAATATCAATCATGACACTACCACCACCATGCTTGACCTTTGGTGTGAGGTTCTTACTGTGGAATGCAGCATTTGGTTATCGCCAGACAAAACGGGGCCCATGTTGGCCAAAAAGTTCAATTTTTGACTAATCTGTCCATAGAACTCTTGAGGATCATCCAGGTGCTTTTTGGCAAACTTGAGACCACTATTCATGTTCTTCTTAGTGAGCAGTGGTTTCCGCCTTGCTACTCTGCCATGAATCCCATTTTTGCCCAGTGTCTTTGATGGTGGAGTCATAAACACTGACTTTAGTCGAGGAGAGAGAGGTCTGCAGATCCCTGGATGTTGTTCTAGGGTTCTTTGTGACTTCCTGGACGATTTTACGCCTTGCTCTTGGAGAGATTTTGGCAGACGGCCACTCCTGGGAAGATTCACTACTGTCCCAAACTTTCTCCATTTGGAAAATATGGCTCTGACTGTGGTTTGGTGGAGCCCCAGAGCCTTAGAAATGGTTTTGTAACCCTTTCCAGACTGATAGGCATCAACAACTTTTTTTTTTTTTTTCCCCAGAGGTCATCAGGAGTTTCTTTTGCTCGTGGCATGATGTGCTTCTCAGACTCCCTCTATATATTACTACAACCCACAAAACGATCTGAACAAATTAAATGTGAAAAATGTGCAAAAATGCAGTAAATCAGATAGGAGGCAAATACTTTTTCACGGCATATATATATATATATATATAGCCCCTTTCATAGTGCATTATATGCAGAGTCACTTACAATTGGACACTGATTTAACATCTCATCCGCAGGATGGATCACAAGGAGGTAAAATGACTTGCTCAGGGTCACAGAGGGAGTCAGTTGTCAGTGGAAGAGGTGGGATTTGAACTGGTGACCTTCTGGTTACAAGCCCTGAACTTCAACCACTGGACCACAATTCATAATGGTAATGCTTACCTCTATGGCTCTCAGCTTGTCCTTCAGTTTCAAACTAAATGAAAGCAAAGCCTTTTGGCTCTCCAGTGGATTGGTACAGAGGAACACTGATGTAAACCACATTTCCACACTTGGTAAACACACACTCTAGCCAGCTGTAGGTAACGTTTTTAGGAAGTAGTTCCTTTAAAAAAAATAAATAAAATTATGATTGTGTTAGGAAAAGAGCTACACAACAAATTACAAATTTAGTTATATAGACTGCAGGAAGAGGGAAATAAATAGTGATACTAAGGTATGTACACCTTTAGCCTGCACTGATTAATAAGGAATACTGCTGCTTAAAACCACCAGATGTAAAACACCCTGCAAATTGCTTCCACGTAGAATTACACTTTAAAATTTACAGAGCTGAAAAACAGATACCTAATTTGCTTTATTTTCCTTTATGAAATATATAAATCTAACACATTCTTCCATAATTGGAAAAAACAAACCACCACATATACTGTGTGCTCATCAACATTTTTAGGATGCTCTCCAAGTGCATGACTTCGACGTATTTTGGATCCCTCCTGATTCAGCTAAAATATGAACACATTATAATATCACAATTAAACATGCAATTATATCAATAATGAGAGGCTCCACCTGGCAAATTCTGTGGCCTACCAATTAACTACCCAGTATGAGAAAAAACAAAGACAACCCTTACCTCCACTACCATTGAATTTGTCAGTGCTCATGCTATTAACTTGACATTAGAAGTCAACTTTTTCATTCTGCTGAATGTTGTTAGCACAGAAATATCAGTATCTGGAAAACACAAGCATACATTTTATTTTCTCTTTCAGCAGCAACATTTATTTTTAAATAGATGTTAAAATTAAAAAGTGGCTTGAGATTAAAATGCCATTAACCTGTTATTGACTATTAGACCAATTCATTGTGTAAGTAAAGCAACTTGAACATGTTTTGCTAACATGATGGGGGTCTCCCTATTTACCAACTAAAAATAAAGCAGGGAGAGATGTTGGATTTCAGTATGGTTGGTTAAAAGGTTAATGACAGTTGTCTTGTCCAGAACTTGGTGTAAAACTAATTTTCATGAAACGATTCTGCTTCTGCTTGTATTAACATTATGTAGAAGTGTATACCAAAACCACCAATGCCAGTGTGAAGGAAAAGGATTAGAGGTACTTACATCCATCCCTGGATTTATCAAGTTGTTCTCTGAGAAATCTGTCTATGGAGGTTGACATCCCCAAACCAGAAGTCGACCTGCTTCTTCACATCAGAAGCAGCTTTTTAACTCTTAATCTTTTATTTGTCTCTGTTTCTAACTGCACACCCTCACTTCTGGTAGGCTCTGTCTCCGTGGCTGCCATATTTGCACCTGCAAATAAAATGTATGTTTGCCAGGAATTTATATTTAACAGTGCACTTACAATAACATACTGCAGAACTAACACAGCAGTACTTTGCAGGCTGCTCACTGTGAATCATTCATAAGCATTAAGCAGTACTACTGCACGGTAAAATACATTGAAAATACGACTACAACTTGTGAAGAAAAACATATTAAGCGTCCCTTCAGTTATTTATCCTCAGAAAATCTCTATGACAAATATATGTTTTTTTTAGGATGAAGTTCTTGCCACAGAACAACTAAAATTACTATATGCTGCAGATGTATTCTGTATCCTCTATGTACAGACTACTAATCAATAGGCAAAGTATGTTTTTGTACCTGTACGTGTAAATTAAGGATTAAACCGATTTACTTTACTAACACCAGAACTCAAAGGTTTAATATCAGTCTCTTCAGTCATACAAAGCAAAAGACTAGTAGCCGCAGCCAAATACTGTATTTCCAAGTACTGCTGATATGCAGCGACTACCTTATGATAACTGCTAAATGCTAACTTTCTACATCTAGTTGAAACACGGATTCAATTTATTTTGGAACATGTACTTACAGAAATGAATACCAAATTATTTCAATTGAAAATAACTGTATTAAACACAATCAAAATAGGAAGTACACTAGCCCAGTTTTGTAAAGCTTAAACTGTACTTAGTTGGGCGAAAATTGCTTTTCCGTGGACTCAACTTCTTGTGACATGGTAAAGGACCTCTCCTTGGAACCATCAAAGATACAACCTAGCAGAAACAGAGATTCCCATCTATGTAATTATATACTTATTTTGAAATTGAATATATTCTAATGGAAAAAATAAAACGTGGACAAGAAGTATTTTCTGTAGATATCAGTGTTGTCATTTAGTTCTTTTTTTTGTCAGGAGATTTCTGTAGACACCTATTTTCTGTCCCGCTTTGATGATGTGTTCTTCCGCGGGAAAACCAAAAAATAAACAGAGATGATAGCGGCTGTGTTTAATAAGAAAGTGTCAATAGTAAGTACCGTACAATCCGTTTCATTTTTTCTGAAATATTTATATGCCAATATTTTTATGCCATTGATGCATTTTGGAGTTGTATTTAAATAAGTCAGTTAGATTTGCATACTACAGTACTTGATCATCACTCCGTTATTTTACGAAAACTGTCTTCCTTAATTTTCACCTCTTGGAAATGTTCTTTGAATAATAATAATAATAACAAAACACGACTTCGTCCATTTAACAATGAAAGGACAGCATTTCCATGTGTCTGATAGAGACTGAAAGGGTTTTAATAAAGCTTTATGAAGTATTTTAACAAAAAGATTTAGTTAGGACTCCTGTGTTTTTACATGTGTATCTCAGCTGTACAAGCATACGTAATACGTTGTACAAAATGTGTTAATTAAATGTTTTCTTCTAGATAACACTGAATAAAATGTATTAGGAATGCCGTTAAAATAACTGGAAGCCCGTTAAATAAGAATGTTTGCAGAGTTTATTGTAAGTATTTTTTGTTTGGTTTATTTTACCTTTTATGAAGACACTGTTTTACTTATTTCATGGTACCTGCTTATTTAAATTATAATTTATAAATAAAACTCCGAAAATCAATGAATGAGGGGGACAATATTGTAGGAAGGGGCAGCAATACTATTGATCTTACTCCTGTAGCACAAGTGACCCCTAAGTCAAAGTCAAATGAGGAAGGGTCTATGGGGCCGTGGGAGTTAAATGGTAGATCATGTAAGGGATATGTACAACAAATAATAGCAATGCTGGTAGTAGTATAATAATAATAATAATAATAATAATAATAATAGTGTTATTTTTTACTTTACATTTAAAGTGTTATTGTTAACTTGTCATTACAGCACTTCCCATTTACAGTGTTATTGTTAACCTATCATTTTAGCACCTTGTGTCACCTGGTGGCCAATTATTGCACATTATTTGAAATTACCAAGTTTACCCCATTTATGAAGAAGCCTCTACAGATAATGCTAAGTTTAAATATAATGAGATGCTGTATTGAACTTCTATGAAATGCATTGGTAACAGGCACTGTACACTCACCAGAAGACAAAGAAGGCAAAGACATGGCAAGATGGAGTTTTAAAGATAAGCTTTGATGGAAATAAGGTACAATAATAATAATAATAATAATAATAATAATAATAATAATAATATAAAAAGTTTCATGCATTAATTATCAAAATATTTGGCATACAACTAGTTTATTATGCAGCGAAGGTCACATTCCAAATTCTAACTTAAAGCTTAACTCATTCGCATGTATAGACATATTGGCGCTATTTTTCTTACAGCTTTTTGCATTAGTGGAATTGCACACTGGAGTGAAAAAAAAAAAAAAAAAAAATGGTGCCAACAAGTATTTAGACCACTGGTTTGTGAAAACTCTGCATATACCTCTCTAAAAAAAGAAACCCAAAGATTAAGATCAACCACTAGGGGGCACTCTATCAACTAACAGCTGTTTTTTTAACACTGGTTCATGCTGAAGCTGACAAAGTATTTGTGATAAGTTGTTAGTTAAAACAACAATATACATATGGCTTCATAATGTGGTCGGGGAAAGAAACAGGTACAGTTGCAGGTTTTTAACATTGTTCCCCCAAAAGTCTAATCACAATTGGATCTTGTCAGACAAACCACCTTCTAGTTTTAACTAACCATAGTATTAAAAAAAAAAAAAAAAGTGTGTTCTTTCTTTTAGTAAAAAAAACAACAAAACAAACAAAAAAATAAATAAAACAGAACATCTTTGTTGGTACGTGCCATGCAATGTAGAATTAACCTAACTGTTCGTAGTTAAATGGCATACATAGTTGACTCATTTAATAAAAGATGTAATTTACCTGTGACAGTGGTTATGCTTCAAGTCACAACTTTGTATTCTTTATTTTTCTCCCACTAATGTGTTGTTACAAACATTATTTAATATGCCACATTTGTATGTTATGTTTAGAAACCAATGGAAATCGCTTGCTTATATAAATTTTAAAAAAGGGGGGCACTATTCTACATAAACTGAAATGTTTTAAATCTAGGCAACATTATTTGACGAGAAAGGACAGAAACTGGATGCTGTGTACCTCAGAGGTCGAAAGGTAAAATGATTTACTTGGTAATAATTAAGCATTAAATATTATTTATAGGGATGTAAAAATCCATTGTATGTTTCTCTTTTTACATGATAAACTATATTGTAATGGTACGAATTGCTTGTATTGTTGTACAAGAGCAAAAACACAAAGCTCATTGTAGTTCACCAAATGGTTCTTGAATGAAGAATAAGTGTGTTTTATAGTTGGTATGAATACATACTCTCCATATCTCAGTCAGATTTTGCCTTTTAACAAAATAGCCCGTCATTAAATGATTATTTAATCTTATGCATCATACAACTGGACCTACACATGTATCATGTCACCCCTAATTATTTACTGTACAATACATATTCTGTGAGATTTGGCTGAAAATGATTAATTTTCCGAGCTCTCATTGATTATACTATTACTATATTGCGTGACTGTTAAGGTAAAACCAGGCGATGATTTGGAAAGTGACAGATATTTGATCACGGTGGAGGAAGAGAAAGTGACTGAGAACAGCTCCCCTGACCAGCATGGGCCCAAAGAGATTTCTAAACAAAATGGAAGGCTCTATCCTCCAGTAACTATGAGGCAAAATCTACCTGTGGGATTGAAAAGAAAATATCCTGTAAGTACCATTTTAAACTAGACCTTGTTACTTATACTATGCTATCGCTTTATTTCAGCAAGCAGCGTGCACTTTTTTACATGGCACGTGGGATTTGTTTTGCTATGACATTTAATGTGATACCTGTCTTGGCAGTCACCATTGCAGAACACGATTTAGGACATAAGGAAGAAACATCCCATCCCAGTCATTCTGCATTGGAAGTAAATTGTCATATTTGGGGTGTCAATGCACTTGTGATGTTTTGCCTAACTGAAAAGGGTACAATTTTCTAGTCTGAGATACTAAAAAGTTAAGTAAACAAGATCTGATTGGGGTAATTGTCCCTTCCCTAGTTGTTTGTTATGTTTATTTTTGAAAAAGGGTTGATTATTCAGGGTGCTAAGATATTTATATATTTAGCTGATAAAAAGAGAAACAGGTGTCCCACTCTCAAACACCACAAATCAGTTAGGGTGTCTTTATTTTTTCTATCTGTAAACCCAGCCATTTATTGGAACTGATACCGACTATACAAAGGTGTCAAATATACTTCCTTTGGCTCTCACTGGAAAAAAATGTTTCCTCTTCATTAACATTCTAACACAATCTAAAATATTTTCAGGGATACCGGGGTCCACAACAAATTCAGAAGAAACCAGCAACTGAGGAAAATGAAGTATCAAGTCTCAAATTTCAGCATAACATCTCATCGAATTTATTGCATAACACATCACCTTTGTTTTCTATCAAAACTCCTACTACTTTAGCCACAGGTTTTCATGACAATACCTTTAGTGCTAATGTAAAACCTGAGCAATTGGAGCAGAATCTCTCAGTCCTCTCCTTACCTGCACCCACAGTTGTGTCTTTACATCAAAAAACAAACAATAAACAGAGACACTCAGTTTATACTGAATCTAGACACCAACCATCTAATGACTTATCAGACCAAGACAACACTACAGGAGTTATCCAAATAACAGATGGAAACTATCAGCCCACCCATGCAATATCTAAAGGCATAAGAAGCAAAGCACAGATTTTAGCACTACTTAGATCCAACGCATCAAATGTTACAGCTTTGGAAACATCTAATACTGGCCAACACCAGCCTTTAAAAGATACATCTGGTCCTGCAGCGTTTTGTAATCAAAACAATCGACTGCTAGCTCAGGATACCCGCTCAACTGATTTGGACCAAGTGACACAGAAAACTACAAATACCATTGTTACAAGCAGTTTGAATGACACAAGCTGCTGGAATTCTGATTTTCTAGAAGTCTCAACTGAACAGGAATATGAAGGAAATGACCAAGAAAACATTAAGCAAGGTGAACAAAAGCCATCTTGCGATCTCATTAGTCACAATGACAATACTCTTGTTCAGACTCCTGCCCAGTCTTTAACAGAGAATAGATTTAAACAATCAGAGGGTTATTATAATGCAATTCCACATAGAAGTCGTTGGGAATCATTTTTGCCAGACAAGAAACAAGACAATGAGGAATGCTTCTCTCCAGATCATGAACCTTTGGGAAATGACATGCCTGTTTTTCAAACCTCAGCTCCACCACCTCTTGATCATCCTCTGGAGGACTCAGCGGAACTGGTTGCAATAGATCTCATTGAGAAAAACATGTGTCCTACCCAAGGGCACTCGTACAATAATAAGAATGAGAATGTATTCGCACAAGATAATAAATCAGAGAAGCCAGTCCTTGTGGAAATATCAGAATTGCAAGGCACTAAGTCTAAAGAGTGTTTTGAAGGTGTGTCAAGTTCATCTACATCTTACAGTCCAGGTAAGGAAGACTTCCCTTGTCTAAACTTCAGTTTTCTGGATGACTTTGACCTGGATAATATGAAAGAAGATGAAGTGCAGGAAAGTTTGCCTTGTAGCATGTTAGCCGATGGAGATGGAGGATCTAATTCTCAAGAATTTGTAGAGAAGAGGTCAGTGGTAATAGAGGAAAAGGTTCTGTCTGATCCATATAAATGGGTTGACGATGTGTCTGTAGGGGATGAGGTTAGATTGGTTAGTAATGTCATTATGAGTGACTGTCATGCAAAAAATACAGTTGGTCTGAGAGAGCCACTGGTTCTACCACCTACATCTGCCACAGTTGCTGAAATCGCAAGGCATTCATTGGATTTTAACAATTCAGAAGTGAAGTGCCATGAAAGTGAAGAAAATGAAAGACTTTCTCAACATTTTGAGAACATTGCTGTCGCCACCGATGAGTTCAGCACATGCCTTAAAGCAGACAGTCAGGTGATAAGTGGGCAAGATGGTCCATATAAAAAGGATATTCATCCATCCCAAGAAAATAATGGAGAAGAGGATATCTATGATATAGGTATTGAAGACTGGCCTGCAAACTGGAGTGATGTGGAGCAACATTACAAAAACTCAGTGGACCAAGCAGCGACTTTAGATAGGCTTTCTGCCTCACCTAGCACCCCACGTGGGGATTTACAGACTCCTAAGATTCAAGAAAACACAATGGATATATATTGGAACGAAGCTGACATCAACAACTACTCTACTTCAATTCAAAATTCCCATGAAGAAAGGAGTCATTTAGCTATAGTTAATAAAACTGAAAGACCTCCAGAATACATGCTGCAGAAACTGTCGTCTTGTTTACAGGAACAATTTTCAGATCAGCCAGGTGAAATGAGGGAACCTTTAATAACCAAATCAGTTTTAAAACATCCAGAATATAAGGGCAGCAGTGGGACTGGATACAATGCTAATGCTTCCCAAAAGCGCTCTCTTCATGGACATGATCACCTTTCACTTCTAAAAACTCTTTCTGAACACAGCACTGCATTGGAGAGCCTAGAAATGTTCAGATCTCCAGATGAAGAGTTCAGGATTCAAAGGCAAATCAAGGAACAGTTATGCAGCTCTGTTATGATTGATGCAGGTAAAGATAACATTTTAGTCTTGGCCAAATAGATTAAAGTTACCAGTACTTTTTAATTAACTGTTTACATTTTCTTAATATTGAATTTCTTTCCTTTTAATGTCCATAATATTTATGTTCTGTAAGATTTTCTTATGTTCTCTGAGATGGTTAATTGCCATGCTTACTAACTATTGCAGAAGAAATGCTTCTGATAGAAAAGTGAAATGCAGAAGCACACTAGCTTTGCACAGGGGTCCATATACAGCGCAGTGCTCCTATATGAGTACTTTCACTAGCAATGTTTGCTGCAATATTTAGTATGGTAAGTGTGGCAGAAACAACAATAGAAGATCATACAACAACATTACTGTTATTAAAATAAACATTAGGAAAAACACCATACAATAAGTAACCATGCAAGTGAAGTAAGCATGTTTCCTTTAGCATTAATGTTTCTTTGCTTATTTGTTTGTTTTTAAATCTCAAGTTTAAGATTAAATGTAAGTTGATTATTACTTTACCCATCAAGATATGGATGAAATATTACAATTGAAAGAGATGCTATAAATATAGTAATGTGTGAAAGTTAAGAGATATGTCAGTCACTTGTTCTTTTCTCAGGTGAGACACAGGAATTGACTCAAATGACACAAAAATTGTCTCCATTTCATGAAGCACCTGCAGAAAAGGTTAATGCTTTCTTATTTCTCTAATTATTTCCTTTAAAATCACATTGTAATTTTTTTTTTTTAACTAAATGTATAATTAATTATATTAGACTAATCAAAGGTAAAATAGTAATTTACACAACTCTGCAAATAATTAATTGTATCTGGTGTTTGAGAGATAACAGGCTAGCTTTTGTTTAAGTGGGAAGTTTGCTTAATTAAATAAAAACATAATGTTTAAAACTTAGAAATAAAGAGCTCTTTTTAAGATAGGGTTGATAACTGCTGTATCAATTTTAGCAGGGTTCGAATTATGGTTTTACTAGTTTATATGAAAAAAGCCATGTGTGCAATATAACAAGATAGATTGTTTTCTTTGTCAATTAGCATATGCTTGTGTTGCATGAGGAAAGCAGTATGAGTGACTGGAATACAGCATGTAACTCAAGAATGCAAACTAAGCCCTTGCAAGTGAGTCTATATGAGCACAATGTTTTTCTTTCAAAGGCTAGGTTTCCTGAAAAGTAAGAACAAATATACCTATGTATTGTGAGTAGCACCAATGTCTAGTGTGGATGGTCTTCCAAAATAAACAAGGCTGAAGTATGAATACATTTCTAGGAAAGAGATCGAGGCAGTTTGTATTGCATTGTTTAAATCACTGGAACAAGATGTAAAGGATAGACTAATGTTATTGCAATATGATAATTGTAATGCCTGAATAACCAGAGCCCCTTTACGAAAGTGATCTTTTAATGTATTGCCATGCAGCTAGCTGAGTTTAGAGGGCACCAGGTAATGGGATCTGCAGCTAGTGACATAGTGATCAGGATGCCACAGGATCCCTTTGAGTCTGAGGAAGAGGGCTATTGTAGAGTCTCTGATGAGGATCAGTTTATATTATCACCATTGTCATGCAGAAGTCCTTCCCCCAATGATTTTTTTAAGGTAATGATGAATTCAAAGAAAATAATCTAATCATATCTAAGATATGCATAATTACCCAACAATATCAATCACATGAAATGTATGTCCCAACTCACATGTTTAAGCAGACAATTAGGTACTGAAAAATGAAAACAAAACACTTTTAATAATAATATTAATAGTGATAATACTACTAATAATAATAATAATAATTTTTTTTGTTTATTTTTAAAGTTTTGTTGAATATCTAGTTTGTGTATATCCCCAACAGTAGTTTTAGCTGCAGGAGCCAAAAGGGCATGATTTGAATCTGTTTTCCAAGAAATTGAGAATGGAGGACATAGATTTGGTCATTTGAGTTGCATTCTTTTTTATTTAGTTTTGTATTAAATTGTACGAATCCTCCTCATTCTATTATGAAAGTATATTCTTATAATATATGTCTGTTTGTTATTAAGTTCACAGGTTCTCAAGAAGTGGAATTTTGCTCTGAAGAAGGCTGGGACAATAATGCGAGTATTAGTTTTGCTGGGAACACCAGTTACCCAAGTAAGAAATAGCCAGTTTTACACATTTATTTTGATGAATTATTTCAAGAGTGTCAACATTCTTTTAATGTTGTGTGCATTTTTTTAATTTTTTTTTTTTTTTTAGGAATAGGAGAGTTGATTCCACAGTCAAAAGCCCCAAGCTGGCTTTCTTGTTCTGCAGACTCTGATTTTGAATCAACACAGTGGTCATCTTGGGAACCATCCAAGGTCTGTAGTGCAATTCATCTTTAGTGTAAAATGGCAAATAATAAAGATGTACTACAAAAATTATACCCGTGTTCAGTGATTTCAGCAACACGTTTCTGTTCTGTTTTCATGATATGCACAATGGGTTTATAAGAGCCGTATTATGCAATGTGTTTAACAACTGTAAAGAACACCCATAAAAGACTCCCATTAAATGTGAACAAGGAATCGACACACAACGTTACTGTAGTTCTGCAGCTTTGTAGGGACAGTTTGTCTGAAGGCTGATAGCAACAATACTTTTTAAATACATGTTAATAAAACCTAATGGATATTTCATTTTTGTATAGATCATGTCACCAGCACAGATGGTGCCTTCACTGAGTCCAGAACCAGGGTCTTTGTTTGGGTTACTCTGCTCTTATGAAGAGGGTCAAGGGCAAGTAGCCTATGATTCTTTAATCGAAAGAGCACCATTGAGCATTGCAGGGTCCAACATGGGTCAGTATTTTTTAATTTTTTAATTAAATTAGTCTTAATGTTAAAATAACCTGTTGTTTTAAAATAATCCCTAATGTTCAATGTTTCTGGATTTTAAATCCATAATCCAAATTCTGCTAATGTGTTTAAAAACCTTTTAGGTAGGTAATCTTTTAGAAGAATAGGTGCACACTTCCATAGCACTGGGAGAAAAAGTATGTGTCTGCTTGTTTACAGTGGGGTTCTACTTCTCGGGCAGAGGTATGCAGAGCTCGAGTGATTTGCTGTCAAGGTCATAAATTGGGTTTAGTGTCTATATACACATATTCAATTCAGTTCAGTTTGACAGTTTTGATACTAGTTGATAAATGTCTAAAGATTAAAGCTACAAAATCATGTTCAACAACACTAAATTATTATTCCTTCTGTTGGCCTCCAGTTTGTGTATATCCCCAACGTAATAGTTTTAGCTGCAGGAGCTGAAAAGTCATGATTTGAATATTTTTTGTTAAAAGCTACATTAAGCTAAGAAATAGGGAATTGGGATATACTTCTAGATACAACATTGAAAATGAGCTTTATCGCTAAAAAGGGATTGTTGCTTTTTACAGGTAGCGTGTCAACAGGTTCAAGAATCAATAGGGATGCTGGAACCAATTCTGCGTTCAGACCGAGAACCCCGATAGTCACTGCTCCATTGGCAGCGAGTAGTGCTGAAGTACCTCCCGACTCGGATGTCTTTTCAGATGTAAATGAGTGCAACGAGGTTGAACAGCACTCTGAAATTTCCTCCTTGAACAGCTTCCACAAGTACTCACCTAGCCTTTCTCTGGGCAGAGTCAGGCCTGGGGACATAAAAAGCAAAAACGCCTTCTGCAAAGAGACCATTGAAGCAAGTACACAGGAACCTACATTGTCAACAATACGCAGTGTGACTTCCCAGGACAGACAAAGTAAATGGCTGAAGTATCAAAACACTTCCCCATCTGATCGAATTGCTCAAAACAGAGGTGAATGGTGTGGAACGGCACAGGATGAGAGTGGGGAGAGAAAGGAGGCTGTGATGCAGAAAAGCGCTGCTGAGGATTGTCTTAACATCCACCGGATAAAAGAGACACTCGTTAAACAGCAGAGACCTGCTAACGGACAAGGTGTAATTGAAGGGAATCGCATCCATTCCCTAAATTCAGGCCCCACTTACCCAGACTATAAGCAGCAGGGTACTTCAAGAGCACAGAGGGGGCCCAGTGTTTCTCGAGATTGTCAGGTTTGAGGCTTCCCACTAACTCTTAAACTTTCCTCCAAGTTATGCAATAACAATTTTCCGTTTAGAATTCTCAGTGAAAGGTGTGCAAATCTACCGTAAACCTTTAACAGCAAAGCTAATAAAACCTCACTAACATTAATGCATTTTGAGTTTGTAAAACCTTGCCACAAATGTTGTTTCATTTTGACGGTTAACTGAAAAATTCTAAACTTTTAAATGTAACATTTCTAAAGTATCTATTTGCAGATTGATATCATAAGTTATAAAGACAGAGTAGAATAATCACTTACTGGTACTATAAGCATGATACCTAGGCCTGTGGATTTTGTTGAGAGGCTGTAAAGCATTTAGACAACAGTAAACTGCCCTTGTACAATAATGGTGAAGTGATTGTTTTCATTCTTGTAAAACAATATGTGGTGATGTTTACTTATTGTAGAACATCGCTGTTGCTGAGTTATCCTTTCCCCGAGAAAGTGCTGTGAAAGATGTCAGTCTTCCGAAGAGAGAGATTCATATACCAGTTGTCTTTCAGTCACATGCCCATTACAAACAAGTATTTACAGCAGCACTGACAGGTACGAATCAGTTAAAACAAGACATTAGACTGATCACAGTAAAATAATCTCATTGTTTTTGCACACTTTGTCAATTCTGTTGCCTATTATCTATGTGTTCGATATACTAGTACTGTAATATCTTAGATGTAGAGCACTGCTCTACCATTCGCAATAATCATTGAGTGCGTTGATATTAATAATATAGTGCACTCTTAATCACTCTAAATTTTGAAAGCAATAGTTTGTATCATACAGTATCTCAGGAAGTATTGACAAAAAATGTGAAAGGTATCAATAGCAACCATGGGGAATTTGTTAGGTGATAATTAGAAGAGGATGGGATGAAAGGTGGCTGATCAGTGGAAACCCCTTTTTTTGGCAGCTGGATTCAGAAATGTGTACCCTCTGTATAAGTAAACTGTATTGTTCAGTAATTTAATCAGTGACTAATGGTTTTCACTTATTTTTAGAACACCTCAATATCCTGCTGTTTGACCTCTCCCAGAGTCTTCACAGAGCTTTGTCAAAAGTCGATATATCCTCATATACCTCGGTGAAACCAGGCAGAGAGAACAAGCAGGACAGCTTGGTTCCTTTCTGTCAGCACCAGCAGCCTTCCAAACTGGTCATGGTAAAGAAGGAGGGTAAGAACAAGGTAAACTGGAGCCTTGAACATACATTGACTACATTTAATTTTACGTTTGGGAGTGATGGAAGCAGTGGTGAAAAACCAGAGCATAGAGTACTGCTCAAACTTTTTCAACACTGAACTGACTGCCATTACCTCCAGTAAACGTATATCCCTAAATAGTCAAGAACTGCTTAATGTATCATTATCAGAAATATTGTGTAAAATATTACATTTATACAATTTAACTTTTGTTTTTTAACAAATAGATTTGTTACCCTAAATGTTAGATTTACACTCATCCATTTAATCCCAGATATAACAGCAACATCATCTTTTGTTAGTGTGGAACTAACTAGTTCTAGAAAACATTTTCTAGCATTATTTTAACGTGAAAACAATTTTGGTCTGAGAAACTTGAACATTGCTTGAAAATGTCACATTTGACAAGTTGCTTCAACAGTTGTCAGAACAAAGTTGTCTGGGGGGATATTCAGAAAACCTTTGTTGTTCAAGCTTGATATAAATATTGTGTTCCTCTTGTAGGGTAGATTCTTCTACACTTGCGATGCTTCTAACCAAGATAAGTGCAGTTTTTTTAAATGGTTCGATGAGGTGAAACCAGGCAGTTCATTGAAAGTTGGAGAGTCACAGGATAAAATGATTCTGTCCGATGTGAACAGTATGTCAGCCTACATCAGAAGCCAGCATATACCATTGTATAGCCAGTGCCATCTTATGGTGAGGTAAGGGTTTATTTATTTTTTTAAAAAGAGCTTATACAGTTAAAATATTACATTCCTATTATTAGAAGTGCATTCAGTTTAGATGACTAAATCATCCTTAAGATAAAGGAATTTAAATTATTCTATATTTTAATGGAAAGGTAAAAATAAATATGCAAATTTAGTTATTTCTTATACAATAAAAAATGCAATACAAATTTAAACAGCGCTTTTAGTGAACACCTCATTGTTTCACAGATTAAAGCAGCAACAAAAAAATAGTTTTGTAACCAATACAGATTTACTATCTAATAAAATCAGGGAGGGTTCCACAGATATAGAGCTTGAAAACTAAAGTCGTATCTGCCTACAGTTTTCAGACGAACACATGGCAAAGTAAGTAGTCCAGCATTAGTAGTATGAAGTTTGCAAGCCAAGTACATAGGGAGCCAGATAATTTACAGTCCATTTTGTTAAAAGCCAATGTTACAGAATGGTAGTCCATGGAGACTGGTCAGGTAAAATGTCTTTATTAAAGGAAGATATGTGCAGCTGAGTTCATAACCAATTGCAGTTTCTGTGTGGAAGATTTAAATTAACCTGCAAGAAGGGAATTACAATAACATCTGAGACAGTCTGCAGAAAACTTCCTAACTGGTAATATGCTGATTTACAAGCTGCTCTAATGTGCTGCTCTTTTCACATCCAGCGAATGTAAACAGGGAACCAAGAAAAGCCACTGAAACCGTTTGGTTCAAAGAATATTTCCTAAATGACATAATTGAATGGCAAAATATTTTATGTTTGAGAAGCTCAGGGGACCATATGTCATCTTTTTTGTAGGAAATCCTTTGATTTTCAAAGAAAGCAGTTCTACAAAGGAAAATTAAAAAATCATAGACGTGACGTTTCAGAATTGACTGAAGAAGCGAAACCCAGACTTTATCTCAGGCTAAGCAGGAAAGAGACCTCCTCAAGTTACAGCAAAGGTAAATGTTTAAACAGACAGAGTCTCAAAATCCATGGTGTGTAAAACGGTTACACTTCATAAACACATGAATATTCTGAAGCCGGTCTGCCAAGATATAGCTTAAGTTCTGATGATTACACTGGATATATAAGTTTGTATGTTTTAAATCACAAGTCTAAAAATGACATTACTATAAGTGAAGTAGAGGGAAAGCAATCACTATCTAAACTGAATTTATTTCTCATTTTGTATTACACAGTGCAGTACTGGCATGCTGAATTGAGCTGTAAGGATTACCAGACAATGAGAAAACTCCTTGTATGTCTAGTATTCTTCCTTAGAAACCAGCTAGTGCCTTGCCACCCACTTTGCTGTACATCGCAACATGTCATCACAGCTGCATGTGTTTGTTGAAGTGGAATGTGACAGACATGCTTAATGCATATGTTAACTATATAATAACAATGCACATACTTAATCACTTATTTAAACATTGATGCACCTCACACTGAGCATAGCTGTCTAGATAATTGACTGTAACCACATCTTCAGAAAACAAACATTTTTCTATGTTGTTGTTGGGGTTGGATGGCACTGGCATACTTGAAACCATCAGCCAGTGTTAGTGAGATTTTTTCCACAGTTTTATCACTGTGGACATTACTGCAGCGATAATAACCACTCGGGGCCACACTGGCAGTAGCTATCTGTGAGTTTACAAACAATACACTGTTATTATTAGAACTGTTAAAACTTAGTTAAAGGTGTGTTTACTTGTTTTTTTTTTAAGCTAGTTTGCATAGGGATTGTTGGTTATTATAATGTTTGGGTCACTGCAACAGATTAATAGATTATTAAATTTTTGCTTCAGATGCATTTTTATATGAAAATTATTTTAACACTGGTGGAAGATAATACAATTGACTTTCTTCTACTGTTGCAGATGATCTCTGGGTTGTATCAAAAACACTGTTGTTTGACCCCTTGGACACGTTTATTGGCTATAGCGCTTTCTTTGGACCATCCTCAAGCAATGAATTGGAGATTGTGCCTCTAAAAGGATACTTTCCATCAAACTGGCCCTCAGACAGTAAGCATTTAGACAAAGGTTTCCATATAAAAAATACATAAACTAGCAGACTTGGTATGCAATTTGTTTTATTTTTTAAATATTTTTTTTTAATTTTTATTTTTTTAAACGATGCACTGTGGGTTTGTAGCAGGTTGATTTAATAAAAGTATGTTTGCCTTTGATTTTTGTTTCTACAGTGGTTGTTCATGCATTGCATGTTTGTAATGCCAGCACTGAACTCGCAGCCCTAAGAAACCTGCAAGAACACTTTAACCCAGCCTCACTACCTCTTATACCACGCTTATTAAAAATGTAAGTTTCAGTGGAAGGCTGATGTGCACCGAGCATCAAACTATTGTTTGATTTAGAGCAATGTCTGAACGGTAGAGAGGCATAAAAAGAAATGCTTCAAAGCTCTCAAAAATGTATCCCTTGGGTGAGTAAAAGACAGGAGAGGATATCTAAAAGCAGCTAGCTGGGTGTATTACTTAAATCTTACAAATGACACGGATGTATCTCATGAATGGGCACAAGTGAGGTATGAATCAAATGGTTTGTATTGTTCTCTTATAACAGACTGAAGTTGACACACAAAAGGGTATCAACAGAACAAAACTGAGAAATTGTGCTAGTAAATCATGTTCTTGGTATATTGCATAGTAGATGTTAAAATGCACTATTTTCAACTGAATCTATACAGTACATTTAAATCTAAAGACTAAAACTAAAAATGATGACTCGCAGAAGAAATCTCCTGACGGTCATTAGCATAAATTGAAGTATAGTGCTGTGATTTTAACAGGAGTGTGGCAGGAAATGGCGGTGACGGTGACGTCCGGCCAGAAGGCGCAAAAAAAAACCAGACAGGCAGGTAAAGCAGTTTAAAGGCGTGACGTGCGCTGTTTATTAAATAGCACAAATAAATAAAATATTTAAACAAAACAAGCTCGAAAACAAAATAATAACAAAAACTTAGGTAAGGCTGGGCAATCTCCTTCAGTGGTCTTTTAAGTTTCATTTTCGTTTTAAATCACCTCTCTCCTGTCGCTCCCCAGTTTCTATTTTGAACACACCACATGGAGTGCAGAGAGCTGCAGGTATTTATGTAGGTGACCAACTCCCGATTAGCAAAAATCTTCTGCACAAGTTTTAATTATTAACGTGGATGGGTTTCCCATCCACGCTGCAACGAAATACAAAAACAACCACACAACTATCTTGTTCTATTTACACCTACAAAAATAAACAAAACACACGGCGGTTCGCCGTCATACATACAAATATATAAACAAATAAATAACTTGTAATACAAATACAGTACATGGGCGGAGGGGGCAACCCCCTGTCAAAAATAAATACTGAACAGGGCTGGTCTGCCTGTTACAAGGAGTTAACAGGATCCTGCCCTAGATATGTGTACTGTTTGAATGGGTGGGATTTAATACATGAAAGTTTAATGCCACAGTTTAAGCTAGATTTTGAAAACTCAAGAGGACAAGTACTTGCAGTGGTAGATTCAATTATATTAACAATTATACTATCATTTAAATTTGCCTGCTGTTTAATGATTACAGATGAACCTGCTTTATATCTTGATTGCCGTGCAGGCATAATTCGTGATATAAAGCGGGTCATGATATAAAGAGAGTTTCATGTTTGCCTATGACCACATTAGGAGTGCAAGAAATAAAGAAAGGAAACTAACAGTGAATTAAAGAGCAGTGTTTTAATACTGTACATTTAGTCGTTCTTTACATTTAAATAAATGCATACAGTTTACTACAGGACAAATACGTTTTGTATCATTAACTGGAACGAAACAGTTTATGTCTATCTAAAAAAGGCATGAATTCTCGACCTGATGAGAGCTATCAATTAGGCATTGCAGTTGATGTTTTTTTGTGTGTGCATATGACTATATTTGGTGACGTTGGTGTTTTGTAACTGAACTGTATCCCGTTAAGACCGACCATGCAGCATGTGACAGGCTGCACAAAATGTCAGTTTATCAGCCAAGATGATTATTGGTTATTAGTTGCGTTGGAAATTAATTCTGTCCTCTGGTTACTTTTAGTAAAGCCGGCCACGCAGCATTTGACAGGCTGCACAAAACGTGACAAGAAGCCGGTTTGTGAGATGATATTAAGAGAGTTAATTTCTCAAAGAACCTATGGTGCATGATGAATGGTTTTTGAAAAATCGTGTTAGTAAACGGTGTATGACATTAAGCGAGGTGATGTAAAATGTGTTTGTCTGTATTTAATAAATTCATTTTTTATAAAACCACTTCTCTCTCTTTTTCAGGCCAGATGCCAATAACAGTGCAGATCAGCTGTGCAGACAGAGGAGAGGATTTGTGCCTCCTGCCATCACTACTCGTCCTGCCGAGAGTTCTGGACTCCTGAGTTCGGGTAGAGCACCAGATCTGGCCGCGGAGATGATAGACAGCTACCATTTAAACACAGACCAAGCAGCCGCTCTCTATCAGATTGCCAAGATGATGGAAGGGAGTAACAATCCAGACAATTGCAGTGGGCAGGACTTGCTGCCTATAACAATTGTACATGGTAAGTATTTATGACGGGTAATCACAAGTGTTTACCGTTTCTGATCATAAAATATGTAAATATTGAAAAAGTTAACTTGTGACAGGCGTATACTATGTACTGCCAACAAGGCCTAACCATCAAAGAAGGTTTTAGATATATATCAATCAAATTTTGGAAGAGCAGTGTATATTGTAATAATGAATTAAAGCAAAAAAGCCATCCTGCATGATACCAATAATGGCACATTACCCCAGAAAACTTTCCCACACCCCAAACTAAACCTTTAATATAATTAAATGGTTGCTGGGACAAAATGCTAACTCTCACTTACATTAAAAATAATAATAATAAAGAATAAATAAATAAGGAGCATAATGATAATTAATTTGACTCAACCTGAATCAGTCAGTATTTTACAATTAGTTCGGAAATAACTTTATATGCTTTTCACACCAAACAATTAACATGCAGTATGGAATTACTTGATTGTAGTACCAAAATTGTATTTTTATTACATTTCCTAATACATTTTTTCTTTCCTTACCCAATGGATTTACTATAAACTTTGTAGGTGACTATTTCTGAAATTTGCTGTTGTTGTTTGCATTAGGAGTCTTTGGAGCTGGGAAGAGTTACTTGCTGGCAGTGATTGTTCTCTTCCTGGTGCGTCTCTTTGCTGAAATCAAGGCTGCTGATGGCCCAAGACGGACTTCGTGGAAACTTCTCATCTCTTCCTCTACTAACGTAGCTGTTGACAGAGTACTTCTTGGGTTTGTATTGTCATACCATCAACAAATCTTAACATTGAATTGATGCTGGAAACTACCTAAAACATATATAAGTAAATCTCAATACCAAAGTATAATTTGGTTATCTCAGGAAGGTGAGATTTAACCTCTAATTTGTAAGAGCCCAGACATAATAATTCCCTTCTGTTTTGAAATGTGTTCCTTTGCAGTTCAAAATTGTATATGTCAACCAAACTACAACTATTTTCGCTATGGCAAAATGCACATGATCTGCTGTCTTGCCCATTGAGAATTGGCTTGCAGCTTTTCAAGGGTGCCATTTGAGTTACAAATGAATCCATCGTATGAGAAACAGTCCATTAACACAAATGTTTGTCCTACATATTGTGTTTCTAATGTCCTACGTGTATCGTTCATGAAACATTTATTGATATATGTTTGGTTGCTGTGTGATAAAATTATGGCACTGTTCCTACCATACAAAGAATTGTTGAATTGTAAATATAAGCTGCATTTTTAATACGGCACTTAGTGTGTGTTATGCCAATTATAGTGGCTTGACTGTATCCCATTGTAGGAGATGGCAGGTCACAAGAAACCTTTAATGCCAGTTTGATGAAAACATAAGGCCCTACATTAAAACAGTTTAAATGCCATAGATGTGACACAATACAAACAATTAGTGTGAAGAACACTCAAGACTCAATTTCTGATTGAAAAAACTCTAGCAGATGTGACAGTGTTTGGGAGTAATTGCAAGTGACAAAAGGCAGTTTACATGTTCGAGGGGTAAGAATAAATTGTAACGCCACAGAGAAAAGGGGGATTTGCCACCCTATACCTCTATAGTAGTAGATCCCCTCTGTAAATGTTACAACACTGAAATTGAATAAGCTATATTGCAGTTAATCGGCCAACTGCTTTTGCAAAACTTCAAGATCCTAACATAATCCTGAGGATGTTATTTAACTATTAAGATTTCAATTATTATTATTATTTTTTTTATTTTTTTTAGAAATCCCTGATTATTGAAATGAGAGTTAAAATAGAAGTGGAAAAACATATACATTTTTTAATGTATAAATATATTATTCTTCAAAAATGCTAGGTTCAAGTTAAGTCATTCTGTAAATACTAGGTAATGTGGTAATAAAATGATACCTGATAACTAGATTGTCATGGTTTATAGAGCTGCAGTATACCTCTGGGGCACGTGCTCAGGTTTTCATGCATACCCGCTTCTGAACTCCCTTCTCTGGCTCCATCTGGACCCTGTCACATCATGTAGTTACCATAAACACTTGCCTTCATTTAACTAAACAGGTGTACCCCTCAAGGGTCTTTCTATAGCCCAGACAAGCCCTTTGACTAAAGTATTTGATACTGGTACTTTAGTTGCAAAAAGAACCCATGCTACATCCTGACATATGTGCTGAATCCCCACTGTACTAAACCAATTTTATATTATTTAGTTTGTTTTAGATTAGGCATTAATATCTGATAACCATTTATACGTAAGAGTTGACTGTGATAGCAGTAAAGGGACACTTTTTAAAGTCTACATTTTGCTAATACTGAATTTCTTAGTATGCTGGTATGTGTGTTCTCTATGATCCTTTATAGTTCTTTCTGCTTATTATTTACCATGCTCACAAGCTATTGCAGCAAAATTTGCTACTCAGACTACTCAAGACAGATTGGTAGGAAGTGAGGTGGGGAAGCATATTAGTTAAACCCGTTGGTGAATCATGGTTCAATGAAGCCAGTGCAATGCTAATATTATTTTTCACCTCGCATCCTCACAGTCAGCCTTGAGTAGTCTATTCTGAAGCAATTTCTGCTGGAATATTTGTAATGCTGGCAATTAATGACCTAACATAAGACCTATCTACCTACTGGGTAATATTGAAATAAAAAAAGAATATTTCTACAGCTGAAGATTTTAAGCTTTTGTAACAGTAAAACACATGATTTAATGATCTATATACACAGCATCATTGCAGTCATATAACTTCCCCACAGAATTTGAATTTTGTATTTATTAACAGATGCTATAAAACTATTATTAGTTATTAGTTATTTCTTTTGAATATCTTAACACTGTAATATGAACTATTTCAGTCAGGTCCCTATAGTTGTTTTGAGTTGTGTTAATGAGAGAAGCTGGAACTTTCACTATGTAAAGGGTTAATCCGTGTATGGGCTAGGAATCACAAATGAGATGCAATAATTGTGTAACTGTACTATTGATGTTGTGGCTTTTTTTTTTTTTTTTTTTTTTTTCTTAGACCAGTTCTCTGACAATACTAGGGAAAAGGGAAGTCAAAGACCACATCTTTAAGTTGTTGTTTTATTTTTATTTGTTTATTTTATCCAGCCTTCTAGAACTTGGGTTTGATAGATTCATCAGAGTTGGAAGCGTAAGGAAAATTGCCAGACCTGTCTTACCACACAGGTAACTGAAGTGTTTTCAAGTGTTATTGTAGCACATTGCAGTTAAATGTTTGCTTTGAAACACATTCCTCTTTATATGTAAATACTGTGATGGCCACACATTTATTTTGTTTTCTTATTTGAAATGTCCACTAAAAATCCAGTTTTGAAGTTAGTTATTTGTTTTGAAAATACCAATAGTTTAGATATTCTAAACATTTTTATCCCGTAGTCAAACACACACTGTATAACACATTATACTCAGCAATGTTTATGATCATCAGCACGTCCTGTGTTTTCATCCACGTCAATGATCCCTCCTGCAACTCACTGATGTTAATTTAATGGCATTGTGCAGCTCTTTCGTTATTCATGCTAAAACACAATTTCAAAGCATACTCTGCTCTTCTGCTGCTGAGGAACCAAAACAGATGATTAGAACTGTGCAAGTGACTTTCAGGTCTGTTTACCCTGTTTACAGCTTGAGTGTCTCAGAATTTAAAACATTTGATGAACAAAAACAAAAAATCAGTTTGTTTTTTTGTTTTTTCTTGATGTAGATACAATAACAGTGTATGCAGACAAGCAGAATGCAATCTCTGCTACTCTGCACAAGTGCAGCTGAGAATCATTTGTCATATATCTAGTTTTATTCCCCATCTGACTTGTGACCCTGGATATGTCAATACAAAAATCAAAAGATGTGTGACTGTGTTGGAAATTAGGAACCTCAGAACCTGTAGTCACTGATCACGAAACTACATTGCATGGCACAACCACTCAGAAGATGGCCCCTGAACATTCTGATTTTCTATTAAAAACAAAACACTACTTTATAAATAAATCTTTAAAGATGTACTTTTTTTAAAATAACAATAAAAGCACTTTTTACAGGTTTGTAACCGCAGTGACACCTTGATTATCGGGCAGTACCTTGGTAGTTGACCTTGTCTGAACTGAAGGGCTCTTGCCTGTAGGTTCTACTGCTTAATATATCCCTGTGATACGTACAACAAAGGATACAGCAATGTCTACAGGGTGTTCTGTAAACCTAGTCCATTCATGCATTTCCTCTCATGGCAAGTACAGGCTATTGCAGGACAGTGGGTTCTAATGAGTTTGCTGGTCAGTAGTTAAGTGAATGTATATTAGCATAATCTACACCGACTAGTTCAATTTGTCAAGCTGTAGGACTTTAAAATGCTCATCGCTCACATGTGACTTCATGGCAGTCTCTGCAGGGCAATTATACAATAGGCTCCTAAATTTTTTTTTTTTTGCAAAAGTTATTGAGTGCATCATAATTAACTGTCTGTACTGTTTTAAACTAACATTTTTTAATTTTACATAGAAAACCCCATGCCATATCCTGATGAAACCTTCAAAGGACCTTCATTAGACATCTGTTTGTCTGTCTATGTGTCAAAGTATACAATTTTACACATGCATGTAGTAGATGTATGTCACGGTGATCTACTTTTTAATGTTACTGATGGCTCTAATTTTTCATTTACATCCATGGTGGGGGATGAGTGTCACTGACATGCTAGTTTTGTATTTACAGCTGTGATTGGGAGATGTTGCCAGCATACACAGAATGATTTTATTTGTAAAATACACTATCCTTTGCTTAGTCTGCATGCAGGGAGTGACAGTGAGCAGCTGCGGGAGCTGCAGACCCTTCTGCGAGGGGACCTGAGCAACATAGAGAAGGTTTATGTGAGGAAGAGTATTGAACAGCACAAACTGGGCAGAAACAAGGGGTTGCTAAAGGAGGTAAGGAAGATACAGCGATGATGCACTTGCCTTGCCTGTAAATATATGGCTACAGTAACTGTACGTTATTATACAGTGGAATCCTGGAGGCCTGTCCTCCCTCATTGTTGCATCAGTAACAACAAAGGGTTATTCTAAATGTTTAAATATTGCCATTGTGGTTTGGGTTAAAGGGTTCCACTGTATTAAGAAGCACTATAAAGGCATACAGACTTTCACAGTAGTTTGTGGCACAAACCAGTAGAAGAGAAAAAAAATGTCTGGCACTTTTTTTCCCATTATTTAAATCCAACAAATCTATTGTGTTTTTTTTATTTTTGTTTATATATATATATATATATATATATATATATATATATATATATATATATATATATATATATATATATATATATATATATAATAATATTAAGGTCCCGAGTCACAACTGAGTTCAAGTTAACTTAAACCCACATACATTTTCAATGATTCTTTATGGAATCCTTTTCTTCTTTGTGATTTACTTCGAACCGCAATCTGATTGATTTTTGAACGAATCAACTATTAACCCATTTACACCTACTCAGCCATGCAAAGTACAGTCACATTAGTATCAGATGATTGGCATATAAAACAGGACAGTGGGTCCTAATGGGTTAACTAGTAACTAGTTAAGTAAATATATGTGAACATAATGTAGGCTGACTGTGAGTCCATTTAGTTAAGCTGTAGGACCTTAAAATGTTCATCACTCACAAGTGAGTTCATGGCAGTCTCTGCAGCAATCACTGAAATAAACTCCTGAACAGCTTTCTGGCCAAAGTAGCAGGTGTCTGCACTGAGGTCAGCTATGGGATGTTAGCATCAGGGTTGGGTTTATACTAACGGTCTTTAAATGTTGTGGCAAGTTTGTTGTAAAAAGACCTTTTAGAGGTCTGTCCCCTGAAGCTATGGAAGTTGTGCCAGTCCCCGGTGTACAGTTTCTGTAACCTGGGATCTCTGCCAGCTATCTGAGACCTCTCTTCCCCACCAACTACCTTTCATGTGTTACAATTGCTATTTAGATCCACAACACCACAGGGTCAAGGGCCATCTATTATCATTGTTCAGCCATGTGTTTTGTGACCTCGAAAGTGCCCGATAAAAGGGTTGAGACTAAGACACGTGTTAAACCTTGTGCAAAGCTAGGCTTTGATATTTTTGTACTTCTAGGTAGTTCAAGCACAAATGTTCTGTTACACAAAGATCATACACAAATGGTATCGAGAATAAATTGTGTATAATGTCAGTAGAACTTTCAAATATTACTGGATAAAGTAGAAAATAAAATAGGGGCATCATGAGGCAATGTACTGCTGAACCCAGTTACCTGTAGTATCATATTTGACTGTGCAGAATGCACAGCCTTGAGTGCTCAGTTGTTAGTTTGTTGGCAGAGTAGAAACCAGACTTATCAGAGTATAAAAGCGCCTTGACGGTGGGAGCACAATTACTTGGAGCATCTGTGTCACAGACAGCAACTGAAAACAAGAAGTCAAGGACCACTGTGTTGTATGTCTTTAAAGAATGATGTGTTTCACAGTGTTTGGTGTGATTTGAATGTAAATTTATGTAGTGAGCAGACCAACTGGTGTTACAGCCAGAAACCCTTGTGGTCTCAATACAATCTTATTTAGTATAACACCATTAAATGAATTGATAACTATACTCTTCCCTAAGCTAACATACAGTGTTTTATAAATTACTAATTAATAGGACAATAAATTAATTGCAGTCCTATACATTTACTGAATTGTTAATGCTTCATGTATACAGCCAATAGGGAGATTACCACCCGCAGATTTATACATCCCTCTATATTATATACTTCAAAATGTGTGGTATAGAAGCTGATGTTATTGTTGTTCTTGTGCTTCTCATTATTCAGATACAAGTGGTAGGAGCCACCTGTGCAGCATGCACATTTCCTTGTATGAATAACCTGACATTCCCTGTGGTCCTTTTGGATGAGTGCAGTCAAATAACAGAGCCAGCCTCTCTGCAGCCTATTGCAAGGTTTGAACTAATTTCACAATTTTTTTGTGTCAAACCTGCAACGGCTGAACATTACGTTTTTACATTCGAATTTAACCAAAGAGATGTCTTGAACCTGTCTACACTACCACACATGCCTCTTGTCTGATTTGTCTACGTATACTGCACTAACAGGATGTATGTAGTTTCCAGAAGGAGCATGAGAGCAGTCCGATTACTTGCACTGGTACATGTGTCAGTCAAGAAGGATTTACCTCCCCTTAGACAGACAGCTGCCCGCCCCAGAGAACTCATTCTAGACATGAAACTAAGCCCATTCATCCCTAGCATGAATCTTCCACATGAATCGTCCCACTTTTTTATATTTGGCTGCTGTTACATTGCAACTTTGAGCCTAACATAACATAGTAATATGTACATTTCAATACATACTGCTACATCATCTCCTGTCATATGTGCTGTGAATTTAGTTATGTCAAATTATTTATAAGTCTTGTATGTTCAGCTATTGTATTTTGTACATTTATTTAACAACTGGCTTAGGGGAATGCATCTTACAATACAACACAACACTTGGTCATGGGGGGGGGGCTATTTGTTAAAACAAACTTGGACTACTGATTTGTAGCAGTGATGAATTGTGACATTTAATTGCACAATATATAATATAAAGCATTGTTAAAGTACAAAATCAAATTCAGCTGTACCTTAATGAGTCTGGTTCCCTTTGAAATATCAGGATTAAGATGCTTGCAGTGCTGATTGCTTACTTTCCCAGGTTTGGCTGTGAGAAGCTGGTACTTGTTGGTGATCCAAAGCAGCTGTCTCCCACCATCCAGGGATCTGAAGGTGCTCATGAAGCTGGAATGGAACAAACTCTGTTTGACCGCCTGTGTTTGATGGTAAGATTTTAAAGGCTCCTTAATTTATATTATTATTATTATTGTTGTTGTTGTTGTTGTTGTTGTTTTTTTTTTTTTTTTTTATTTTTATTTTTTTTTGTTAAAGGGATATAAACCTGTTCTCTTGAGAACTCAGTACAGATGCCATCCTGCAATCACTGCAATAGCCAACAAACTTTTCTATGATGGCGCTCTCATTGATGGTATCACAGATTCAGATCGAAGACCCCTGCTGGATTGGTTACCAACTCTATGTTTCTACAGTGTTAAAGGAACAGAGCAGGTACAACGGTTACCTCCTTTGTGTGAATCTGCATATCAATTGTAGATGTTCTGCACCAACTACTATATATAAAGAAATCAATTAACCAGGCAAAGCCCAAATATACCAGTTTGTAGTTATCCTTTCAAGGCCAAAACATATTATTAAGGCCAGAACACTAAATATGTACTAAAATAATATCTTATGGTAAGACACATATGTTTTATGTTCTTTGCAGATACAAAACGATGGCAGTTTTCACAATATTGAAGAAGCTGTCTTTACTCTTAAGCTTATCCAGAGTTTGATTGCCAGTGGAATAGAGGGGTCGATGATTGGGGTGATTACATTATACAAGTCTCAAATGTACAAGGTTAGTAAAACATGCTATGAACAGGCATTACTTATAAGACTATTAGTAAATACTGTTTGCACTGTATAAGTCATGCACTGGTTTCTTTTACACATTATCTGATTAATGCCAATTAGACAGTAAGTGTTGTCGTTTTTGTCTAGTGATGAAAAACACAAATAATTCTGATTTTTACACAGTGATGGACAACATAAACTATAATGTAGAATTCAAAAGTTTGTGCATTGTACTTAGCCCCTCTTAACAAAGTTCTAAGTTTGTGTGTATACTTGTTCGTTAAAGTTCTAAATGTTCCAAAACTTTTTTTACATGCTATTTGCAGATTTCTAACTTACTGCACAGCGATACATACTGTGACCACAGTGAGGTTAAAGATGTCCAGGTGTCCACAGTGGATGCTTTTCAAGGAGCAGAAAAGGAGATCATTGTTTTGTCCTGTGTTAGGACCAAACAAGTAGGGTTTATAGACTCTGAGAAGAGAATGAATGTGGCACTGACCAGAGGGAAGAGGCACCTGTTGATAGTGGGAAACCTGCACTGCCTTCGCAAGAACAAGCTGTGGGAAAGAGTGATTTGCCACTGTGAAGGTAATCCAAGCAACCAGACACTAAAGCATTAAAACATCTGTAAATGTTATCCTTGCTTGTTAAGGTGAAATCCTGTGCTCATTCAGGTGTTTGATGTAATGTTCAGGGTTTTTTTTCAAAAAACAACATAAAATACAAAAATGTTTTTAAATGTACGTCAACTCAAACATATGTAAGAAAACTCCATACAAATAAAATAAAAGCAGAGAACCGCTATTTTTTTTTTCTTTTTTTAAACTAAGATGGCTAGACACGTGAGCAAAGCCAGTTGCGCCATCTGTTGCTTTCATGAGCAACTAAACGCTTGCTAAAATTTGTTCTGATCATAGTTGTCTTCTGGGGTTAGAAGCAGTACTATTAGAACTTAATTGCGACAAGACAGTTGTTTTTTTGTATTATTGATTTATCATGTAAACTTTACCACTTTACACTTTTGTATGGTGCGTATTTCAATTACTAGGTAGAGACAGTGGATTAAAGCATTCTTACCAACTTGAGGGGCAGCTGGACAGCATCATGAAAGCTTACCTGGACAAGAAGAATGAAGAAAGGAGGAATACTAAAACAAAGAAGGGCCCCAAAACCTCAAAAAATGCTCAACCACAAAATGAGGTATATTGTGTTCGCAAATAACGCTTGATAATTACATGCATATTATGGAGATATTCTGAGTAGTGGATGTGATACAGGGAATTGTGGGTTATACCTATGCACATGCAGGCTACTATTAAGGACTTCAGAGTGCTGGTAATTGTCAATTGAGTATAAAACATGAATAAATAATGATGCCAAAAAACAAACTGAATAATCTAAATATAAACACTATAATTGTAGGTAACATCTGGTAGCCCAGTGGATCTAACAAGACGTTTACCAGAAACACAAGATCAAAATGAAAACAAAACCAGGTATTTGGTAATATTTAATTAACTACCATAGGTATATTCTACTATTTCACAAGTTTTTAATATAAAGGCATATTGATTTCCTATTCTAAATTACATATTAGATGTTTTACAGTCTGGACAGACACAATCTCTGCACTTGCAATGTTGATTGCAAAATAAACGTAAGTTGCATTTATTTGAAGATGGCATGATTAACAAATGGGGTATACCACGATATTTAGTGAGCAAAGGGTCTAACTCAGTATGCATTTTTTCTTCTGGCCCATTGGAAAGTAGTGTAAAAAGCCACAAAACTAAGATCCTAACGAAAGTCAGTTATTTCCCTGTTAAATGGCAACATGTCATCTAATTGCGTGCGTGCGTGCGTGCGTGCTAATGCAGGGGTGGCTAACCCTGGTCATGGAGAGCCACAATCCTGCAAGCTTTCTGGGTATCTTTAAATCATCTGTGGCTAAAGACCTGGAACAAATGTTGGTGTTGACCAATTAAGAAATTAATTGGTTCAATTAAGTGAGAGCTTGGGTGGAACGAAAACCAGAAGACCCTGCATCTCTCCAGGACCCAGGCTGGTCACCTCTGTACTAGTGGCAAATATGTAATTGTTGTGGGTTTTTTTTCTCTACAGTTTTTACTTGGAGAATGAGAAGAAAAAAAAACAACTGCAAATATGAAGAGATTTTTAACATTGGCAGCTGTGTGGAATCCCTGCCAGGTCTGGTCTGTGAAGAGGACCTTTGGGATGAAGATGTTTTTTTTTTTTTTTAACTTGAGGGGACTGCTATATGACTACCCACATCCAAGACATGTGTGTAACATTTAAGATTGGAACTGTACACAAAAGTCAGAAACTGATTTCTGCAGTGCTAGATGAGTACAAAATTTAAAATAAATAAATAAATAAATACAGAAGCTATGGATATTGGTAGGCTTTTGTTTTTGCCACTTCTGTCTTTGTTTTTATTATTTTTCAACAACCCTGTGTCTTAATCCACCTATCCTTTCTTGTGTTATAAATCCTGTATTCTTAATTTATACATTCTACTGCTTAGTGGTTTACCCATTTATGTTTGATATGATAATATACATGTAAATATTAAATAAAATTGTTTTTTATGTCGCTGTTAAATATTTAAAATTGTGTAAAATGTAAAAAGTTTTGACTTGTCTATGAAGCTGTAATACAAGGCAACATATTTAGCAATTGTGCATACATTACCAATATGGATACTATCTCTTCCTGACTACTGAGTAATGCAGGACTTTAACTCACCAGCAGCATATATTGCTTACTTAATATAGCTATACGCACCAGTGAAAGTAACCCTAAAGTCAATCCCCTACTGGTAATGGACAGACTACCCTTCTAATATAGTTATATGCATTATGTGGCCAGTAGATGGAGCAAAAGAATAGCTCAGGCTGTTCCTGCCCACAAAAACCCTTGCAATTAATGTCAATAAAATATTACAACAAAAATATCTAACGATATAGTAAACGTGTATATCAAAAATGGGAAAACACCATTTGCATAGCAAACTCAACAATAAACAAATGTTAGCTAAATTAAAACTTTTTTTTTTTTTTTTTTTTTTTTTTTTTTGGATTTGTCACTGAGATTGTGCTGCAAAACTTAACGAAAAAAAAAAACCTTACAATAAGCTTTTTTTGTAAACGTCAGTCACACTTCACTTAAATCCCAATCACTCAATGGACCTCAACTGCAGCAATCCTAAATCCTCATTTAAGTGTATTTACCCGATTTCTTCTTTTTGCTCTTTCAGATGCTAAATAAGTTCCAGTATATGGCCCTTTCTTTCCAGTCCTGCTCCTTAAAGGCTAGCCATGGCCCATACACTCTTGAAAATATGAAAGATGCTAATCATATGACATATCACGTTCCAGTCTGAGCTCAGAATAAAAGCTCCAGATCGGGGATCATTGGCTGCAGACAACAGCTTCATCAGCCGGAAAGTTGAGGTTTTTCTCTCGTCCTTCAGCTTTCTCAATCCCTTCTTTGTTTAGGGGGAAAACAGCCAACTCGAGTCACCCTGGCCATATGGTTCATTCTGAATTTGCCCTGTTTGAATTCCTCATTGTTTCTCCAATGATTTCAGTTTGAAAAGTGCGTTACAAAGTCGCAGTGTCAATGTAGTGCTACATTTCATGTAGGACAAGTTTGTAAAACAGCAAAGGTGTATATACGCATTTTAATGCATTACACCACACACACACACACATATATAACAAAAATAGCTAACGTAATGCTAGCAATAAGACTAACTCTTAATTTCTTAATTTGGGTGGCGTTCTGTTCGTATCCCGATATTCAGTTCTCAATTCGAAACTATTGTCTTCTTTTACAGATCAATTCCACTATTCCACTATTAAATTGTAGTCTTCAATATGCAGAGTATATTACGATATAATGCAGCGCGGAAAACAAATTGGAACTAAATTATTATATCTGTATTGCTTTTTTTTTTTTTTCCCCCAAGATATGCTGCTTGAGGCTTTGTGTCAGAATACCTAGAGACTAACACACTCACTCCTTAAAAGGCTTTCAGCAAATCATTAAATTCTACTGAGGTGGCCACGCCAGAGCCGCTTTTCATGCAATAAAAAAGAATGGCCCTTGAAGTTTAGAAGATGCCCAAGAAAAACTCTTTGAATGACATCAAAAGAATGAGTTCCCATAGCTGTTGAAGCACGAGAGCTGTGTCTTAGCACAAAAAAAGATTGGGGCACTGGCACTGTCCCGTAGCTCTATCCCGGCACAATTGGGTCACAGAAATAAGGAATTAATTACCATTGGAGAGTAAGGAGCCCATTCATTCCAGGCAGAGTTTTATTAAACGCCAATATAAATAACAAAACAACTCTTGTGGCTGCACTATCCCTACACGCCAAAGGAAGGATTACGTTGAGGATTAACATCTTAAAGTCTATGAGACTTTCTGACTCAAGACTCTGAGCTAGTAATCTTATTGTCTCTTGGTTCACCGAGCGAAAGCTCCACCACTTTCACGTATGTTCATTGTTCAAAATGACAGCATAGATTCAAACAGCACTGTTCATATCAAAAAACGTTATTGTTTTACACCAGCTCATGTTTTCGTCTTTTTTTTTTGTTGTTGTTGTTGTTGTTGTTGTTGTTTTATTGACTGCGATAAGACCAAAACTGGCTGGTATTGTTCTTTGCGATGTGATTTTCACTGCCTTTGGTAATTTAGTTCATATTAAGTATTCTTTAAGGAAATTTAACATTGGTCCAGCACCTGCCATGCAAATTCGAATTAAAAGTCCACCGACCTTGCATACTCACACGCTCATTAGAAAGCCATATGCTGGAGATCCAACTCTAATCCATTTCTTCACCCAAATCTTTATATTCACAAACCTTTTGCCATTCACAAATTAAAATACTGCAGCGCGATCTGTATGTGTATAAGCATTATGTTGGGGTTTCAAGAGTGTATGACCACTTGCCAGTACACATCTAAAACACCCTGCTGCTGTGGAACTTTCGTTACAAAGCCAGTCAGATGCATTATTCCATCGTGTATTTCAAGCAAAGCAGATGTTTAATGACGTGTATTAACAAATAAATAAATAAACAAATAAATACAATAAAAAAAAAAAAAAAAAAAAAAAAAATAAAAAAAAAAAAAAAAAAAAAAAAAAAAAAAACATCTGCAGGTGATTATTCTGCAGGGACAAAGCCTGATTTCTGTGATACAGATTGTTGTATTTTGTTCAGATGTTGACTGGTCAAGGAAGACCAAGAGCAGCCTGCTTTTAAATTTGGTTATCCCTGCTATTGACTAGAAATATCCCTGAAAAATAAGCTGTTCCTGGTTGCACAATGTATTTTTTAAAATCTATTTATTTATTTATTTATTTATTTACATAGGGAACGTCCACTCTTCAAATGATTTTAATGTTGGCTATTTTTTTCTTCACAAAATAGCTTTTATCGTACAGTCTCAACTTGTGAGGTCGAGATGTGTCTATATTCGGACATTGGGTCTCAAGACAATATATCTACCTAGTATTTTAAGGCCTTTTTTTTCGGGGGGGGGGGGGGGGGGGGGGGGGGGGGGGGGGGGGGGGGGGGGGGGGGGGGGGGGGGGGGGGGGGGGGCGGGGGGGGGGGGGGGGGGGGGGGGGGGGGGGGGGGGGGGGGGGGGGGTCACCAGGGGGGGGGGGGGGGGGGGGGGGGGGGGGGGGGGGGGGGGGGGGGGGGGGGGGGGGTCAAGCTACTTATAATTAACAAAGCTTTTCTAAACGCTGTTTCTAAGGGCGAATCGCTCACGTTTGGTGATGAGATCAGGGCTTTGTACTTCAGTCTTTTAACACTAGCCGATCTCGAAAATGTAAAGTAGAATTTAGGGCAGTAGTTGAACAGTTTGACCCTTGAGGACAGTTCATGCCGTGGACAGTGCCTGCAATTCTCCAAACACTGTTGCCGAGCAACATTTTTTTGCATAACAGTTAAGCTTGGGTAAATCTCATAAACCTTCAGACCACACAAGTGCCTCTAGATTTTGTTTTTGGTTAAAAGACTGGTTAGCTTGTGTGTGCGCGTGTGCGCATGTGCGCGCGCTCTCGCAGTGTCGGGTCGCTAGTGTACATGCTGCTTTGCCAGCAGGCATACTTACAGCTAACAACTTCAAAGCCAACGACTTGCACTTCTTCTACCTGATACACCATAGCTAAACAATCTGCAGGTGTCCATATTGATGGGTGTCCCTATATAGAATACACATTTAACACAACCTATACAAGCTGCTATGTCAACATGCTACAGAATCTTATGAATCATGGGGTTTCCATGCAAGTTTTCTTTTTTATTATTATTTATTTATTTCACAGGGCTCCTGCAAAGGCAGAAGGGAATGGAGTGCTTGTGGGACTTGGGCGACAGAGTGTTAGTGACAAAGTCGAACAGACAGTCCCCTACTGCTTGGAGGTCTGCTAGCTGCTTGAGGGTTTGTGATGAGTAGGGGATGACATTAATAGAAGAAATCCCCCTCCCCCCTCTCAGTGGAGGACCCATCCCAGCAGCTTGCCTGATAGTAGGGAGACCTGGCTACCCCGGGGGGAGAGAAAGGTACCCGGACCTGGAAAAGAAAAAGATCAAGACAGGTCCTGTCTGTAGAATCGACCTCCATCAGACGTGATCCCTGTATTGAGGGCCCTGCATCTGCTGGATGCCCGCGGGACCTGGAGGAAAATGGGAAGAGGGTTAGGATAAGAAAAAAGCGTATAGATTAGAGCCTCGCTGAGGCTAAAGCGCATGAGCTGTGAAAGAACAGGTGTGGCTGGGAGTCCCCTCTAACCTGGGCGGCGTTGCCAGGCCTGGCCGGGGGAGTGAGACTCACTTCCCCCCCAGAGGGAGCCCTGTGCGGACAATGCAGTGAAGAAAGAAGCAGAGGAGGAGGGCAAACGTAAAATGAAAGATAAGAGCAGGAAGCAGTGCACAGCTTAAATAAAGTAGAGAGATAGATTACCAGATGGGATAGCCATTAGAAGCAGCTCAGATGACAGAGAGCAGGCTGAGACATCTCGCATGTGAGTGCCTTGTACGGCACCCCCTGAACTACACTAAAGGCTACATTTAACTTGAGACATTTACATGACAAAAATGTCTTGTGTAAAATTGGTTTTCAGTTCGCTCAGTTTATTTTACTCAAGTAAATCAGGCTTTTCACCCGACGTCATGCAAATGAAGGGGAAAGGTGGGGGTTGATATGTAAATTAGCTATGCGTTTTTTTAAAGTACTTGTGCAGTTTTTGAAGATTACTAGTGAACTTTTGTGAAAATGTGGCTGCCATGTGCAGAGAACTGGTACAATAAAGCTAAATACCTTGTGCCTGGTTGGTTAATAATGTGTTTTACTACTCTTGCCCAAATTGTTTTTCAAATGTCATTAGTGGGGTGTTATGTCATTAGAAGTGAATACTGTTTCAACTAACTAATCTTACGACTCATAAATTAAAAATGGGTATAAAATTAAACTGAACAACAGGTATTGCAGATCACCATGGCTGAAAGCTGACGGAAACCTTATATATTTTTCCCTTTCATTCAGGCATTACAGCATATAGGGGATCTGGTGATGCTGCGTATACTACCCTGTCTTAGAAAGCCTACTCGTCTGGACGGCTGACAGCTGCTGGGAAGCATTCAACACCACGCTTTGGCAAATAGAGGTAGTGGGCACTTGAAAGGGAGGTGGTGGATACTGATGAAATAGACTGAAATGCAGCATTAGTTACCACTGCCTGCCAAAATCAGGTGGAATCAGTTGCTGTCTGTGAGACAGACGAGGAAGGTTACCAGTGTTGCCAAGTTTCACGAGAAAAAAAAAAGTGGCACTGCAATTCAAAACCCTCAAACAGCTGCTTTCATGCTCTAACAAGGGCATAACACAACTCATGGGAAGTGGTTTTATACAGTACTGTAAATCTACAACACAAGAGATATAGGCTACAACATGACAAGACAGACACAGCAAAAAAAAAAAAAAAAAAAAAAAACAATTAAAAAAAGCCACCCGCATTATCACTAAGGTGAACTACACCATTGCTAACCATAAAATTGGCTAATATCAGCCACAACTTTCTGCAGTCTTGGAATCCAAGTTGCCAAGTCCGCTTATAACAAGCGAAATTGGGCTTGTTTTTGAGAGTGGGTTGTAATTTGCATAAACATCTGCTCTAACACAGGTTGCGCTTGTTTTGGACTTGTGAAAGGCATTGCTGCTTTTTTGTGTCTCACAGACAGCCACTGATTCCTGAACACCTCATTTTGTTGTTGACAAGAGTTTGTGCAGGATATAGTGAGCAGTGGCAATTCTGGGAATGAATTAATGCACTTCAGTCCGTTTCATCAGTATCTGCCACCTCCCTTTCAAGTGCCCACTACCCGTTGCCCAAGCGTAGTGTTGAATGCTCCCTAAGCAGCTGTCAGCTGTCTGGACAGGTAGGGCTTCTAAGCCAAGCCATATATATATATATATATATATATATATATATATATATATATATATATATATATATTTGACATTTGAAAAACAATTTGAGCAAGAGCAGTAAAATTCATTATTTTTAAATGTTTGTATTATTTTTTACAGCAGCTTAGGTTAAATTGTGTACCAGTTCTCTGCTCATGGAAACCACATTTTCACAAAATTTCACTAGTAATCTTCAAAAACAGCACAAGTACTTTACGCATAGCTAATTTACATATCAACCCCCACCTTTCCCATTCATTTGCATGACATTGGGTGAAAAGCCCGGTTTACTCGAGTAAAATAAACTGAGCGACCGGAAACCCCAAAAAGCATTTTACACAAGACATTTTTGTCGTGTAAATGTCTTGAGTTAAAAAAAAAAAAAAAACTTGCATGGAAACCCCATGAATGATGAACTATTTATGTATTTTTTTCATGCTTCATTGCCTGTCCTAAACTAAATTAAATTGAAAGTTGCATAAAACAACATATTGGTACTATGCTGATGGGCTGGGGAGATCGCACTGTGGTTGATCCTCGGAGCAAGCATCACAGCCGTTGTGTGTGCTGATGCGCTGGTGAGGCAAAATAAGCTGATCCTTGGAGCCAGCATTACACTTCAGCCATTTCTGCTTCTGCCATCAACACCAGGAAGAAGGATATCTACATCATCAGATGGAAAACATGCAAATGGATGGAGATGCAGATGGATCACATTAGTTTACTGCAAAGCTACATCTTAGTTGGTGCTTATCTTGGCGAGAGCTGAGTTCAAATCAGCATGAAGTTCAACATCTACTCTCATGTAATGGAAATCATGGTCCCAGTCTTTCTGCATTTCATGTTCCAACCAAAAATGTATTTTTGCTTGAAAGTTGACAGTTTCAGAAAACACTAGAACCCCTAACAGCTGCTTTAATACTAATAAAATACCATAACAAAGCACACTATTCCCTTTAGTAATCTTGTTATCATGTCACATCTGGTTCACCAAGTGGCAGAATCTTTGATGAGAAGAGCAGGCAATGACATCTCCTTCCCCACAAAACAGCAACGCCAGGAAAAACAAAGCAAGATTTTTTCATGTGTGATTTTTTATTTTTTTTAATGTTCATTGTCTCCTCAAAACTCCACATCCAGCTTCGTGTCACCTAAGATAATAACTACAAGTATAGTTTAAAATAATGTATTATATATTTTTTAAATACATCCAGTATTTCTAATTTCTCCTTTTTGTGGGAGTTGAGTTGATAATCTAATTATTTAAAAGAAGACAAGTGCTGAATTGACAACAGAACTGGTAGAAGGCACAGGTGTCATTGTCCATCAAATCAACAGTACAAAGGTCACTCTTGAAATCAGGACTTAAAGGATGTGTTGCAGTAAGAATACCTCTGTTATGAAAGGGGAACAAGACTAAAAGGCTCAAATATGCAGACACCTATTTCTGCCAGTTCTGTTGTCAATTCAATGCTTGTCTTCTTTCTATTCCTTAAGGATATTATCTTCAAGTAATGTTAGATAGCTTTTTGGGTTTGTCAATTACAGATGACGTTTCTCTGTACTTGTTGAATATGCTTCTGATACCACACCTTAACATCAAGTGATGGGAGCTATTTTACTCAATGATTTTCCTTCTTTATCCAAGCCAAGGTTTTTATAATGGTATAAAACACTAGTGGAGGCTTTAAGTAAATTGTTGATACTGATAATGCATCAGAGTAGAAAAATGCAACATGTCTAAGACTTTATGTGTGTGTACCTGCAATCTTGTTTATAATGATCTGTATAGGCAACGGCTTTATTGCTTTATTGAGCTATTCATATATAAACAAAACAGAAAGACATCTAGCATGGCTGGATACATCATCATCATCATCATCATCATCATCATCATCATCATCATCATCATAATAATAATAATAATAATAATAATAATACATCTTAAAGTAAACACTTAAAATAAATAAAAGCAGTGATTCAACAGTAAATCCTTCATATTTTGTTATGGTGATCATCAGCCCTGTAATAAATTGGATACACTGAAACTTTACCTGTCTTGATATGTATTGCTCTTTATTCTTTGCTTGTTTTCCCCCGTATCATCGACAATAAGTGATCGACTTTCCTCTCTTTCTATTTAGACTATGCTGTGCTGCAAAGGCGTGCCACGGGAAACGTTTCCTTTAATGAATTCGTGAAAAAAAAGGTGGAAAGAGCGACAGAAAAGGCTTTACAAATTTCAGGTTTTCAAAATAAAAGGTGGACAAATCACTCCTCATTTAAGAAAAATATATATAAACATTAAAAAACAAAAAAACAAAAACAAAACTCTGAACCATATAAACGCTACTTCTATCGCATATTGATTTTGGTTTACAGAACGAGCCACAATGATCTCATTTTAACTGTTCATTACTACAGATCATCATAACAAACTTAAGTTAAAAGCACTTTAACTTTGGTGAGGTTGCTGGTTCTGAAAATATGTCTGCTACGAGGATGTTTAATTTTATTTTATGTGTTTTAATATTTCACACAAAAGGTACGGGCCAAATGTAGGCGCCTGGAACAACTGTAAGATTGGTTTGAGTTTGACAGATAGACCAGTATCTGAACACAAACCACTGCTCTTACAGTGTTTGGGTCCACTGTGTTATCACGGCTGTTAGATCATTTTCTCTGGTTCTCTTTCTAACAGATACACCCGTTTTTTCCTTCCTTTTCTCGCTCAAGTTGTGCCTTCCTCAACTCTCACCTAATGAACCATAAAGCATGCAAGCTCCTGTGCGCGTGGCTAGTGGGGTTTGTAGCGCACCGGCCACTCTCATTGGCTGGCTGAGCCTCGCGACCCCATTCATTAATAAATTAGCGGCACGCTCCAACCGAGCGCGAGCTACCAATCACAAAACAGAACGGACTTGGGCTTTAAAACGTTTTATGCTGATAATATCGAGGGGAGCTTGGGGTGGTGGTTGAGGGGGGTGTCAGAAAAAAAGTAAAAGAAAAGAAATGAGTGATGATAATGAAATGAAAAGAATAGCCACGGGGACAAGCCTCTGGGGTAGATTTGATTGTTTTAAGGAGGGTATATAAGGGGAGTTAAGAGAGTCGTGTGCCAGACACACAGCCACTGAGCTGCAAGCAGCGCAAGCAGCTCACTTCACAGGAGTATTGGGGCGCGTGCCAATAGTACTGCAAAATAAATAATAATAATAATAATAATAATAATAATAATAATAATAATAATAATAATAATAGCTTTCTGACAACTTGATGTCATTTGGACTACAAGAGCTCTGGAACAACGTTTTCTTTGGTTTCTTTCTGCTACTTGAAGCAGGTTTACCGACATCACGTCTTTACTTACTACGAAATCTAACCAAGCTCAAGCGCAAAGTAAGTTTAGCTATTTCAGCATTTTACCAAGGTCTAACAGTTCTATTCCAAACGTGGCATGTTTTGCATGCTATACATATAAAAACATGATTGTACTCTAAAACGAAGCCTTAATAGAAATCTAACGAGTTTATTCTCTTTTTTTTCCCCATAGCATGTTTCCTAAAGCCGACAGCTTTGAGTATGAGGAGCAGGGTATGCTTTTCGAATCTCCGCCCCCATCGTCTCCGGATAGGGACTCCGTCGGTCAATCGGAAGAGGACATGGAGATGTCTCCAGAGCAAAAACCCAGCAGCGCTGACTGCAAACGCAGGTCCAGGGGCAGAAGTACCAAGAGCATCAAGAACCCAGAGGTCTTGCAGAAAGTTAAGAAAGGCAGAAGGCAAAAGGCGAACAACAGGGAGAAGAACAGGATGCACAACCTCAACTCCGCACTGGACACCCTGCGACAGATCCTGCCTTCCTTCCCCGATGATGCCAAACTTACCAAAATCGAAACCCTGCGTGTCGCCCATAACTACATCTGGGCCCTCACAGAGACCCTCCGGCTGAGCGACTCGTTCAGCGGGGTGGCTGACTGCATCTTCATGGGGAAGGGCTTTCAAGACCCCGGTCTGATGACCCCCAGCTCGGGGACAGCTGATACCCCATCCCCGTGGAGCTGCAGCAGCTCACCTTCCTCCTCATACACCTGCGCTTTATCCCCCGCCAGCTCAGACATTGACAGCTGCAGTTGGCGGTCCGAAAACCAGAGTTACGCTGGAACCCCAGCACAAAACGATTTTAGTTAAAATAAGAAACTTTATACATAAGAAGTACAATTTTTAATTGTTATTATTATTTTTTTTTTTAGATAATATATCGTACAAGCGCATTTAATGTGTCAGCTCATAGTTGTGTGAACTTGACCAACGTGATGTTTGACCGAAATACTATTATTGTTTATGATTCCCTATGATGGACTTGGTAACTTTAATATCTTTAAATGACACTGATTAATGTTTGGTTAAAACGTATTGTTTTTATCTCTGGCTTGGGAAAGTTTGCTATAAAATGTATTTTGTTTTGAATGTTGTAACTATACTTGAAATGCGTGACATATGTCGTCTTTCCCACGTGTTAGCTACAGCAGTAGGCTGTGGGAATTTTAACTGTCAAATCAAACTTTTTTTTTTTTTTTTTTTTCAGTGATGTGCACTTTGTTCGGTTTCCCAGCTTCCCACAATGCCCTTTATTCGCTCACTTTCATTTGCTGTTTTGCATTTCACCATCTGTCTTACATGATTTATAAGAAAAAGGTATTCTGGTAGATATCCAGGTTAGAAGTCATTGCATAATTTGTAGACTTTGTGAAGACTGAATACAAGCGTGGAAATGTAGTCTGAACGCTCTATCAAAGGCAAAACGCTGAAGGAAAATAGAAAAAAAAATCGGGAAGGAGGATTGCTTCATGAATCATGCATTATTTATTTCGACCTCCGGGGGATGTGAAATTGGTATTCCTTAACGGGACTAAAAATAAATCAAAATGCAGCATAGAACATTAGAGCGACAAGCAGCACCCGCGTTCACTTATTTTCGTTTATTTATTATAATGGAAATGTTTCGTCGACAAAATGTATATTTTGTATATTTCACAGAGTTTTATTCTAGTATGTAATTTACCTTTTTGAAAAGAAAACGAAAACTGTCCTTGAAAGGCCTTTTCAAATGTATTAATAAAAAATATATACTTTTCATAAAATGTTGTTGTTTCGTTTCCTTAAAAGAACAAAATGACTTGTGTGTTATCTCTGACACTTTCCACACACGCTGAATAATTATAAGCACACATACCTAAAATATCAACACTGTACAACATTTTCAAACGTGTTGCATTTTCAGAATATTTGAACACTAGCCTACTAAAAGTAATCCCACTCCATGTGAAAAAATACACGAGTAAAGCTTCTGCAATATTTGTGACATGCAAATAGGTTTAGGCAGTGCATTATGAATATTTGGTATTTGTTAATATGTGTGTGATTGAGAGCAGCAAACAATCCCCCAAAACTGGCAACGAACAAGTTGTGTAATACTTGCTACTACAGATTTAGGGCAACCTAGTTTGTAGTCTACTGTTTAAGTTTTCTGCAGTTTAAAGATTTAACATATGAAAATAAACTTTTGTAGCTTTCTTATAAACACTATATTTTCGTGATAGTATATAATTAAATTTGGAGGACTCTTGTCTACCTGAGTGCGAGCTTGAGTGTGTGAGCGAGTGTGAAAGAGGGGAGAGATTAGTGTTAGATCGGCCCGTCACGAGATCTATCTGATATTAACAAGTGCAAAACCTTCTGAGCATGACAAATCCCGAGACTGAATCAGTGTAAAACTACGCGAATAGTATATAGATAGACCATATATATATATATATATATATATATATATATATATATATATATATATATATATATATATATATATATATATATATATATATAAACATTACTACAAACCTTATTAATTTGTATCATTTTCTTTAGTGATTTGAAACATAAGACTTTAAAAAAATATATTATGAACAGTTGTTACAACTGAACTATATTACATGTTTGGTAATTAATTTTTACATTGAAAATTGTCGATTACTTATTATTTAACCAATAAGCTACGAAAATGTACAGGCACGGGAGTGACTTAATTCGATTTTTTTTTCGTTTTTTTTTTCATTCACATGCTTACAACAGCTCCTCTAAGCGTTATAATGTATTCTTTGTTATTGGTGTAGAAATAGTTTCTCTGGGAACCCCCTTTCTTGAACTGCATTAAGCAATAAACCTACCCCCCCCCCCCCCCCCCCAAGAAGAATTGGATTTGGAAGTTTACTTAAAATAATTAAATCAACCCTTAGGATCATGCATCTCCCAAATAGGATCGGATCCACGGAGCGTGAAAGCAAACTCCAAATCCTTGGTAATAAAATAAAATGTGTGAAAATGGAATTAGTGAAATTAGGTTAGACCAATAAAATGTACAGGGATTCCAGCCTTGGGCAAGTTCTGCTTGCTAGCGCGAGCTATTGTTTTGCGACCAAGCAGGGGGTTTATTATGTGCTAAATAATTCTTTTAAAAAAGAGGTATTTGCATAATCACTTCTTTGATGTGTCCAACAATCTAATGCTGTGTCAAAAATCAACCATTGGCTAGAAGCAATTTTTTTTTTTTTTTTAAAGTACCGAATCTTTTACAGACCTAAGAGTATACCGTTAAAGTGTTTTAACCCATGGCTTTCCAATACCTTTCATAATGATTAGAATAACAAAGGGGTTACATTTCTATCCTCATCGTGATAGATCAGATTGCGATTCTTTTTAACCTGACACTACAGAAACTCATGTGTGCACATTCATATAACAATAATCTACCCAAAGGCACCAACTAATAAATCTTAATTATCAGCCAGTGACAGATTCAGTGATTCTTACACAAGCTCTCATTTTATTGTTGCAGAAGGCGCTCAGGTTCATGCTGTTCACTGTACCATTGTTAAAACTAGGTTTTATATTCTACTCTACATGGCACTTTTGGTGTAATTTAGTCTATTCGTTCTACAAATCTAAAGTACCATGTTCATAACATGATTTCCTATAGGTAAGTGAAACACCTTTTGGTATAGGACTCTGTTCAAGTCCCCATGGATCACCAGATCCACGTTTAGGGAGAGTATTTGTTTTAATACTGGCCACGGCTCTTGTAATTTAGTTATAGGCATATGCTTTGTCTTAAGAAACTGCTATAATAGATTGTTTTTGCTTGCTGGGTTTATTATTAAGTTCAAGCAAGGAAGCATTATTTGCACTGACTTAACTAATACACTTAGCTGACAAATATAATGGGCAAAATATTATAATTAGGATACTTGCATATACACATTTAATTGTTTTAATGACTTGGAAGCACCTAGAGAGTACTTGAGTGAAATAACTCCTACTGTGCACAAGTAGTGAAAAAAAAAAAAAACAAGTTAATCACAATAGGTAAAGTGGTTCTCCAGGTATGTTAACATATGTTAACATACATGCATGGTAACAGACAGACAGGTGGAAGAACATAAAAACTGCCTTATATTATGATACACTCAATAATTTGTGAAAAAATAGGTGGTTAGAAAGTTTCAATCCACCTGAGCAGACGATTCTCTAGATATATGTGAAACTCTAAGGTGTGCTGTGCACTGCCTGGCCAATCAGAACATGTGTGCCCCATGTGATTTGGTATCGCCCTAGTGGTAGGCCTAAACCATGGTCGCTTGATTACCCTTGAAGGTTGAACATCATTGCAACTCGTCCACCCAACAGTGTTTCACTTGTACCTTGATGGCTATGGCTACTTTCAAAACAATATGTATCCATTCACAGTGCCAGAATTGTGCGCAAATGGTTTGAGGACTATGGTACAGGCATCTTCCACGGCCACCACAATCCCCAGATCTCAAAGCAATTGAGCACCAATTGCTTGAAATAATAATAATATGTGAATTAATTAACATCATTGAGTTGCCATGTCGTCTGAAGGCTATGGTAAAGACAAACAGTAGTCCAAATGGATTGGTGTAGGTCCTAGTGGCCAGGCAGTGAATGTACGGATGGACAGACACCCCTTACACTATATCCCAGGGATATGCCTCCCTGGCGGGTGATAATAAATATTACAGTTGGGTTAATAAGGTATCCTATATTTTTAAGAATAGTACGTTTATATAAACAAATCAAATGAACCATGGTTGAATGCAAACTGGTCATTGGGGAAACTGGGGACAGTTGTAACATGGGACGGTTGTAACACTTTGAATTTCTCCAATCAGAAGCAAGCTAGAGTGCCATCACTCACTTGACACATACTCAGTTTAGGTCTTTGTCTGTCTGTGGAACAGGAGCTGCCTGTGCCGAAGCCCTGAGATTTTATCAAATTTTCTTTTTGTGATATACCTGTGTTACCCAGTTTATGGTTCCAGGATTTTAGCATTCTCATCCCTAATTTCTGTACTTATAATTGACACAATTGATTGCTCTTAGTTTTGTTGTTTTTTGCTGGAACATGAGGTTTAGTGATGGCTCCCTGGGTTGGGGCCAGTTATAACACATATTACAATTGACCCCATACAATGTTAGCTAAATATATTCGGACACATGAAACTTGCACTGAAGGAAACAAAATGTACAATTGTTACTTAGAGTAACATATTCTTGGTTGAAAAGGTTTATAATTTTAGGGATAGTAAACAGCTTAAAAAGTAGGACATCAAAAAATGGCCTTATATGAAAATTGTTATTTTTCAATAAATATATTCAGTTTTTTGAGTTAAATAAAAACAAAATGCTTTGCTTTATGTGAAAACTGATCTTATTCAATAAAACACTGTTCCTGAGTTCTTGAAATGTGCTGTCATTTATTTATTATTCACAGAATGTTACAACTGACCCTGGCCATGGGGTCAATTATAACATTGTACACCTTACATTTCAAGCCCTCTTACTGTATGTATATCAGTTATAAAATAGGATAGCTATGGGGATTGGTAGCTGACAGAATTAAGCTGTGTGTATCAAAGTCTCATCAAACTAGCTAAAATTGTCTGAACGTAATGGAGAGAAAGGTAAAAACCTATGTTACATCTATCCCCGGTCTCCCCTATCCTAATACAAGTTTCCCATAGCAGAGTGAAAGTATGGTAAACTGTAGGTAAGCATTGTGAAGCACAGCTATATACAGTAAAACATATGCGTGGCAAAACAGGGTAAATGCATAGTATAAACATGGAAAAAAAAAACTTGGTAAAAGTATACAAAATCCATAGTAAACGTTTATAAAGATATTGCCAACACACTAAAAAACAAATAACAGTACATTTTAAAAATATAAGCAAACATGCAAACTTCGCTTTCCAAGTGGTCAATCTAGTGCAAACATAGTGCAAACACAGAATCAATGGCAAGAACCAATATTAAGTTAAATATAATAATACAGTTCCATAGCAGAATTTGCAATACAATCTAAATTCTTAGTGGCTAAAGGGTCATTCCTCCTTTTTAACGTATTTATGATCTCTCTGTTCATTGTATTCTGATATATAATGCCCCATTTACCATTAAGAGAGCTAAGGCTCTCTGGGTTTTGACTGCAAGAAAAGACCTTCATCACAAACAATAGGACTCAAACCAGTAAAGAGCACAGTATTTTTTTACATTTGTCATTCCTAAATTAAAACATATAGACATACTACACGATACCCATAGTCCTTATCAAAAAGTACATGCACTGAAATGCTAATGCTTTATGAATACAACCATGTCCAACATACACGTCACACTGTACAATAATGCAATATAAGATATATATATATATATATATATATCATATATATATCTATATAATATATATATATTAGTTGAACTGACAGTGCAACATAAACAAGAAGTGTATTTTGAACACAGTTGGTCTATTTAAAAAAGGGGCAGTGATATAATAGTTCTCAATAAAGCGAGTGTTCCTGTAATCTGGTAAAGAATGGGCCAAGATAGCTAGTTGCATAAAATGTAATTTTTGGAAGTCCAAACAAGTAGTTCTTGTGAAATTGTGTTAATTTTCTGTTTAGAAATGTCTAATCAGATGTAAATATTCATCAATTGTTTAATATGCATGGGCAATATCATTGCTGCGTTGGTATCTACTGTAGATGCATGACAAAATGTTTTATACAGATTATGATTACTTTCTAGTCATACAAGTAAAACAAATAAAATCAACAGTTTTTTTTTTCCTTTATTTTTTTAATTGGCTGACTTGCTTCCACATGAATTAATTCATAAAAGTATTTCGTTTCACTTTGCATGACTTAATTCAAACATTACAGTGTACATGTTCAATTTAGTTCAATGTATAGTTTTTAAATATCAAACTATTTGACTGTCATTGAAACTACTTAATACTTTTATGCTACACGTTCCAAACCCTGTTCTGTTTTGGGCTGTGTGGAGGAAATCAAAACACTGGCATATTTACCTCCTTGAACAAATTACAAAAAAGTTAATTATTGCTTGCAGCTAGTAACCATGGATATATTGGACTCCCTTTTTAATAGTCCCTTGCATGCTGCAAGCTCCTTCATTAATTTTACTCGCTGAATTTGCTGCTAATAGCCAGCCAGCTCAAAGCGGCATCTGTGCTATTGAAGAAGCAAGACAAGAGCCAGAAAAGGAGGACGCTGTTTACAAGTCAAAACTAATTAAAATGATGGCTTAGCTCTACAACATATATCGTTATGTTTACTGTGTTGGAATACAAATCTATGCACTGTGAGTATTTATTAAAATGCAGACTTCAAAATATAATCACCAACGTTTGGTTGGTAACACTTTTTAAAAAGTTTTAATTTCCCTCTGGGTTCATCATAGTAAAGACAGTGTATGTTTTAAAACGAAGCCCATTTATTGTTTATAGGAACAATACGTTTAGAAAGGACTTGTTTATTCAACCCTTTAAACAATGCAATCTTTCTTCTTTAAAATGTAAACCGTGCTTACACGGCGGACGATGTATGAAAACTGTACATGTGTATATGTGTTCTAATAGGTATTGTTCCAGGTCACTTTGAGATATAGCTGAATAAAGCTGCAGTGACAGCTGAAAGTTTGTATTGGTGTCTAAACTTGGCCTTTGCTCGCCTTGCAGATGGACTCGGGGATGCAGCGCAGGATTTTATTGAACAATATCCGTTTGAGCTGGCGTCTCACTCATCAGTCTTAACAATGCATTCGCACCAGAAGGAGATTTAAAAAAAAAAAAAAAAAAATCATAATCCGCCTTTGCTTGCTCTTTAGGCAACAAAACAATACTGTCTTCTTTTGTTATCCGGATGGATACTTAACTGATCGTGTTTTGCCTCGTTGCGATTATTGGTTTTACTTGGCATGCGCGTCATATTTCTATTTTGAGAACTAGATAAATGGTGCATATAGTCACCGTTTAGACATGCAGGTCTAAATTGGTAATATTTTTTATCGTTGTATTTTTGCTAATGTTTATTGTTTCTTTCAATAACAGAGGTGTAGAAAAACAAAGTAAATATTACAAGTTGTGAATAATACACAGTATGCTTTATAACTACACGCACAAACTTACCGCTACTCAAATCAAATAGGTAGACGTTTCTAGAAGAAGAAGAAGAAGAAGAAGAAGAAGAAGGGACGGGCCTAGGTTAAAATCATTCTAATAATCAAATATAATAATTACTAAAGCATAGTGCCTATACCGTTGTACAAATGAGCTGTCTCCCTTACAAAGAGCGTATATCGGCCTTAGGTCTTTGTGTGTGATTACGTCACCTGTGCATGCTACACACTACCCTGCCAGACTCAAGTCCGCCCGGGCTTGCTCACCAGGCTACAGTCCGACGAGTGCGTGCGGAGGTACCTGCGTCCACCCTGACATCAATGTAGCGAACCTTGGTTCCCGCAAAATAAATTAACAAAGCACCCTACACATGTTAAAAAATGCAGCAACAGCTCTAGATTAATTATGATTTACTGTATCTCAGCAAAATTTAAAACATGCATATAATTATTTAACTGAGTGGTGTTTTCACCAGAACAAAAAACATCTAATTGATTGGCAACTTGTCTGATTCAGGTTTTTTTCAGGAGCTCATTCAGTGTGCTTTAAGACACTCTTGATGATGAGTCACATTAGAAAAGATTGAATACACTATTTCATTTAAGTTTGATGATGATGATGATGAGTTATGAGGTTACACACACACACAGACACACACACACACACACACACACACACATATATATATATATATATATATATATATATATATATATATATATATATATATATATATATATATATATATATATATTCTGTGATGTCCACTCCCGGGCTAAGTAGGTATGCATTGGCCCCTAAGGAGGTGAATTTCGCAGTGACCTCTCATTTTCCGAATTAGGTAGACCCCTAACTGGGCAGAACCATGAAAATTATAGCTATTAGACTTACAAACGTTCAAAACTCTTAATGCGGTAGCAACCACGGGAATCATCCTTTTCTCCACCCACTAAAGCAACGTATTTCCTTGAGAGCAATCATGACATGGAACATTGTATGAACAGTAAAATACAGTATGCAGCTGTAAGAAATCAATTTCCAATTCTATTAGTTAAATATCACGTGGCCAATGGCTAGGCTCAAAACAGACTTAACAGCTTGTGGACAACACGTTATCAAGTGAGGTGAGGAATTGATGTAGCTTACTATTGTATAGAGACCTCTTTACGATGCCAATTACAATCATCATACACTAATCTGTGGACAAGTATATGATAACCAGTTAAAAATTAGGGACATGGCCAATAACTAAATACTTTATCATCACAATTTGGAAAAGACGACAGTGTACAAGAAGCATGTTTAATTTGTTTTCTTTTAATTGTGTGTATATTAACGGGAAAAGCTCACAAAATGTCATCAATTACTTCAAATGAAGATAATAATATACTTGTATTCTGTGAATGCATGCAGAATACCATTTTCTATGAACTTGTATTTTGTAATATGGAGCAGTATGTTTCAATACAGCAGCCAAATATTGTACCTGCTTTTAAGATAAAGAACAATTTGGGTGAGTGTGTCAGTATGTTATACACCTGTAGCTTTGCTCTGTAGTTTATATTCACCCCACTATTGCTCTGTCCTAAAAGGATCAGTTTAGTTGTAAGTGGACTTACACTGACCTCTTCAGCCATATAACAAACAGCCATACCAATCTGTCAGTTTGTATAAGCTCATTAACCTTAAGTATACTACCTTGAATACAACCCTTTTAAAATGTGGGCTCCAGTCTCCTGTGGCTCTCTGAAACCTAAGGCTTTTCAAGAAAGATATTTATGACACTGCAATAGAATTAAGGAGAAATATTTCAAAACACTGAAAAAAAGGTGAAAAGGAAGGAATTGTTGTCTTCATCAATGCAATTTAAATGATTAACAAACATACATATTTATTTATTTTTTATTTTTTTTACAAATTCAGTTTGTGACTGAGATAAAGGATGTTTTGAAGATCTCAAAGGTACCGCCAGAAGCAATAGTAAGAAGTAATAGTATAAAGTAAGAATTATATATATATAAGTCATTGCTCGCATAAGATATATATATATATATATATATATATATATATATATATATCTATATATATATATATATATATATATATATAAAATTGTGTAATAATATATTTTGACCCACGTATTATTTAAATATGTATCTCAAACTTTATAACAGTTTAGTGATTTTTCATCAAAAAATGTCTTTACTGAAAAATAGTCATAGGATAATTAACAGTTTCAATGTCTTACACCACAAAAAAAAAAATAGGCATTATAATATTGGTATACTGTTTTGAGTTATCTTTCCTAAACTACTGGAGTGGTCCGCTGTTTTGAATGGAGATATATTTTCAAGGTCTGCATTGTTGAAAGTGTTAACCAAATATTAAAGTATGGTAGATTATAAAAAGAACAGTCCAAGACAGACAGCAAAGGACATTGAAATCATATTGCTAGTTGCATAAAAGAAAGCTGGGAGTTTGCTGACAAAGAGTTGTGTTTGGATGTGCCTCAGTCCCAACTGGCAGTGACAGGGCTATGAATGATCTGACTACTGACAACCTCCCCTGCAGGGTCACTGACAGTGAACAACCACCAAGAGGGGTTCATGGGAAAATGGGACCAGCTGACAGAAGTGACTATATTCAGCTACTACAGACTATTCTCAGCTGGGGTTACTGTGACGTCAACCTCTTCCTGTAGGAGAGGCTTCAGGCAACAACAAACAACATCTAACCAGGGGCTGTAAAGCAAGTCAGCAAAACAAAACCTTCAAATATACAAAAAATAAATCTTGTAGTGTAGATCACTTCCAGAACAGTATGACAATAGACATTCTAGAAAAGGAGATTAGGAGTCTAGCTGAAAAACTTGACATTTGACACAAGATTTGTGAGGAAATTGTATTTAGTAATTTTATTAGTGTGAATTGAATAGTCAGTCACACCATTCATGACTCAACTTTCAAAAACAAGTAAAGGCCAATACAATAACGTACATATCAGCAAGGAAACAAAAGGTAGTAGAACCTAATGCAAGCAGCTCATTGTAGCTTGAAAGATTACACTTTAATGTTATTGTCTTGCATGCAGTTGAACCTTGATATATCATTTTGTAAAAAGCTGCACAACTACAACGTGCATATATATATATATATATATATATATATATATATATATATATATGTGTGTGTGTGTGTGTGTGTGTGTGTGTGTGTGTGTGTGTGTATATATATATATATATATATATATATATATATATATATAAAGTAGTGTCACAAAATAAAATATGTTCCATTGGAATAATTTTATAATTACACGACAAAGGATTAAAATGTTTCTTACCAATAAAATGGTTGATAATAAATCGCGTGTCGGAGCAAAACATAACCTTTATCGAACATTTACTACCGTACAAGTGCTTACAGCCAATATTACCCACTTTTCTTTAAGGGACAAATAGAAATGGTCACATCTGAATAGAACACAAAGACATATCACCAGACTGTCTCATTGTTCGCAGAAGAGCTGCCCATGAAACCATGTTAGCAACAATGAGAGAAAGGATTTTCCCTGCAATTTAAAAGCGAAAACCGAGGTAGTGTCACGTGTGTGCTTCACTAGGGTGCAAATTGTTAAGATTGTAAATATACGCTGGGATGATAGACAGAGTGTGCAATGGGATTGAGCCTGAAACTGATGGTTCATTTCAGTTCACCTGGCAGAAATGGAACAGTCAAGTCGCTGCAAGCAACTTTCTGGAATGGATTATTCACACCAGTCATAGACTTCTGAATACATCTCATTCCATGCAGCTGCAAAGTATAGTATTGCTAGAGAGTTATACACTTCATGAGGAGCAATGGGGTGTTTTAGTGGCTGTGCTTAAGGGCTACTTTATTGTCCTGTCTTAAAGTATGGAGTCTGGACCTTCTGAACAATTCATAATAAGAATAATCACACAAAGAGTTTAAAATCCCTATGACCATTAAACCCTTTAATTCCAAAAAGTATTCTGTATGACATTTTGGATTTTAGTATTTGAAGTGAAGAAATAGGCTTTTGGTATGAATGGTAACCAAGACTGCTTTTCTGAGTTAAGGATATTAACTCAAGCCCATTGTGGTTAAAATACAAAATACATATGGTAAGAATTTGACAATTCTGGCTACTTATGAAAATAATTATGCAAAAGAGAATCCATATTCATTGATAAGCACAGAAATAAGTTGAGAAGGAATGCAGCTTTTTTGTTTTCACTGTGACTCATCCTTTAAAAAATGTTTACACCCTGTGAAATAAAAATGTTATTAATTTAAAAATGTTTTATTTAATTTTAGTTATAGTCTGCAATTTCTCCAAAAAATAAATTTAATAGAAATAAAGAAAATACAAGTAAATACAAATTGTCCATGTGAGTCATCGTATAAGTCACTAATTTAGTATTTCTTAAATTAAACAGCAAAGTATATAAACTATCATAACAAATCACAAATAAATATTCACCAGGGTTAATGAAGATTTCCCCCCAAAAAATCCTTGCACTTAAAAAGAACAGCCATCAATAATTCTGAAGTAAATTCATACAGAAGGAATCTTACGAGTACCCAAGACCACCATTGCAATCTGCATATGACCTACACTGTTTAAAATATGAAAATAGTGCTAAACAAATAAATGTAAATTTAGAAATAACAACAGTATACAAATCCAGTTCAATTATGATAACATTTTTGATCCACCACTGTTTAGATTAGTTGAATAGACTTGGATCTTGGAGTTGGATTATACTGACATAATAATGCACTAGATGGCATCATCTGTAATTGGTGTAAAGCAACTTTATTTATTTCTCAGTAAGGAACAAGTTTTTAAAACAGCCCATACAAAGTTTGTATTACCCCCTTCCTGTAACCAGGTGCTCCTATAATAGCCTGAATCTGACCGTTTGCCTGCTTTAAAAGCTTTAAAGTGCTTTTCACCCTGGAAGCCTTGCAAATGAAAGCTTTGACGGTAATTTCAGTTGACTGGGGGAATGGGGAATGAATCTGAGTTTCTGTGAGGTAGATGTCCCTTCCCATTTCCAGTTATCCAGTCTAGCAAGAAAACAGACAAGTTCTATACTAGCAATACATAGAATTTTACATGCGCAGAAACCAACTACACGATTGATCAACTCATATCCTACCTACCTCTTTGTGTCCAGAGTGACTCATAAGTAAAATGCCCAAAGGCCATCCCATACTCTGTTGCTTTATAGTCTCTCACCACTGTGAGTTTCACAAACTCTCCAAACATACACGCTTATACAACCCTTAATAACATGGTCTTCCTTAATCTAGGGAAAAGCAGAAAACTATGGGATCATCAATTACCATTGTGTAAAATTGTAAATGAAAATGACCCATGTCTATGGTGAAACTACTCCCTCCAGTTCAGGTTCCTTTATTTTATATATATATATTACTCTTTCTCTAACATATGCATTAAGTAAAATAATGAATCTCTGAATCTGTTGAGAAAAAAATAAAATACACTGCAAATGTTTTTTTTTGTTTTTTTTTGTACCAGCAGTTATCATTACGACTAGAAATAAAAGTAAGATTTCATTTAAAGTTTGTTGTTTTTCTGATGTGCTTCTGAAGTCCCACCCATTGTCACTTTTTTTGACAGTTATGTGTCAGGGAGATTAGATGACAGTGTAAGTAAGCTAGTGTATACAATTTTTTTTTGTAGGACCAAATTAAGCAATAATGAATGCTCTATTGTTCTGTAACTTTACATTTTGTACTATTCCATATAACAAGCTGCACGCCCAAATTAACAGTACTAAACATTAGGGGTATACTCATGCTTATTCATTTCAATGCAGTGGTCAGTACATAACAGATAGGACTATCAGCATGGTGAATAGATATGCCACAGTTGAAGGAATGACAAACATTGCACTTTGAAGAGCACATCGTCACCATAATATGCATAGGGTCTCCAAAATATGGGTTAGTGTAAGGCCCCCACACCCTTTAATCCAGCCCTGTGTCTGGCTGCTGACAGAATTTTGTAGTTCAGTGTTGTGCCATAAAATAACCATGAGAGTTTAATATAAAATCCAAATCATAACATAAAATGTGTTCATCCTGTGTGCGCATATCTATACACACACACACACACACACACACACACACACACACACAATTGTTTCTGCATATAGGAACACCTCCTAAGAGAACACTCTTGTGGTGAAACTGATTTTTCCCATTGTAAATGCTCCACCTAAAGGAACAAAACTTTTTCTTAAAATAACACCTTTTGGGCACCGTTAGTAATTCTTTCACAACTGATACAGTACTGTTTTGTAACCTGATCAAACTTAAATTCAAATGGTTTGTTTTATCATTGCAAGAGGGTCTTGAGGAACATTGATTGGTCTATTATATCTTTTCAGAACCACCGTCATACCATTGCCTTGTTTTGTATTCTTATTTCCACGAGTGGACCTCATCGCTACAAACTGAGAAAAGTAACACTGTTTCTCTTGCTACAAAAAGTTAGAAATTGTTGAAGCTCCAGAAAAAAACCTGAATCAGACACAAGTTGCTGAGCAATTTGATGTTTTCTGTTCTGGTGAGCTACTTTACCATTCTGTTAAATAATTTTGTGCATGTCTTGAATATTGCTCCTGTACAGGTATTCATAATTAATTAGAGCTGCTGCTGCTGCATTTTTTAATGTGTGTAGGGGTGCTGTGTTAATTTATTTTGACAGTTACTTTATTATTATAGTTTATTAACATACACTTGCCTATTGCTTTTCTCTTACTTGACAAGTAAATATTTAATTATTTATTTACTGATTCATATCGTGTCTGGTGGTCAACTCTATCTTAACAAACACTGGCTAAGAGAACACTTTGCATGCTTCCAGAGGGGTGTTCTCTTTGCAGGTAACTACTGTATACAGAATTCCTGCTATGTATCAGGTTGCTGTTACCTATGGTTTCTATTTAGTTAAAATCCTTTAAACAGATGACAGAATCCACCTGTGAGACTGCATACTTTTTATTAGCTATTAAGTTTTGTCTGGACAGTTTATTTCTATGTCCTGCTGGGCAATTTTTTGCATAATTACTGAATGCACTGAGCACTACATGTAAAATTCATATGAGTGTATGTAATGGGGTGATTGTCTGAATTTACCCCCACCCTCAATCACATTATTCTCTCAGGAACAAAGAGGTTTTTATAATGCAGGAAACAGCAACTTCCTGGTTTTTATTTTTGCACTGGAAAAATACACAAATGACAATTGATGCTCACAGACTAACAGGTTGTATACAAAATGACTGATGTTCAAAAAGACAAAATCACGACTGACCAAATAATGCCCTCTCCTAAGGAAAGACACAGCCTTAAATCATCCTCAGCCCTGCCTACTACTAACATGATTCATTATTAAATAAACACTTTCACCTGGAATGATTTTATACAAAAATAAATTATATTAAACATTCATTCAATTTACAATAAACACAATAGCAGGCATTTAAATATTACAGTGAGGGTCTGATCCTCACAGTGTATCTTTGGTTGGGTGGTTGTTGCTTTGTTTAGCAAAATATGTCTATTCACAGCCATTATGGCTGCAGTGCCCTTTCAGTGACAGCAAGTAGAGGTGCCTGTATTAGAAAGTGTTTAGATTCAAACAATAACATGATTACGCAATTTACGTGGTTAAGTCGCATCAGCAGAAAACAAAAACAAAAACAAAAAACTACAAATGTTATGGGTCATAACAATAATGCCATCTCAAAACAAAACAAAACAAAAAACAGAAAAAAATGTAAAAAGCCTTACACAATCTGCAAAACATATGGCAAAATACTTACAAGTGGTTTTCTTTCAAGTTTTTTATTTTTTTATTTACTGGAAATAACTTGAATATGTTTCAATCACTGTTATCCCCTAATTTTAATTTTTTTTTACCACAACAAAACCAAAATGGTAGGAAATACTAATCTATATTGTATTACAGTGTTTATTTTTACTGGTCCACCTTATGATACATTTTCATACACAATATTAGAGGGAGCACCTTTGCTATCATTCACAGCACGTTGACCAACTTCTTGGAACAAAAATGTAAGGGTATATTCACATTTTAACACTGCCATAAAACTCATCAACCTACAATATCTTTAACGTCTTACCACCTTTTTTAGTATTAAGTGATGTTAACATTGAGGGACTGCCTGTTTCTATACCACACTCTGTATATAGGTTTTTTTTTGTTTGTTTTTGTCTTCAAAATCTCAGTCTGGGATTCTTGGATGTCCACATTTTTCATCTGAATTAAAGTCTTTCACCTGCAAAATGGATTTCACATCCCTGACCACCTGGATGATCTCCTGGGCCAGCCATGTACAGTTTTTCCATGGCTTTTTGCACACTGCTTTAGCCTCCTTCATTGTCTCTTCTTTTTCACCAAGCCACCTGTGTGTCACTGTCAGAGAAAGCTGCCCTGACTAATAAGTGAAGCTCCTGCTTGCTAGTAACAATCATGTCATCTTCTTTGGTCGAAGACTGATTTTAAAAGCCTCACTGGCTTCAGCGAGAAAGAATCTTTTATTTTCTGGAGGACACCCAGCTGAGAAGCTGTAAGACAGTAAACAAGTTTGAATACTCAATTAACATGTCCCAGGGATCCAGCTTCTTTGACATCCTTTTACCTCATAAGTATATCCCTTTAGCTTCCTTTTTATCTAGAGCTCTGTACTGTACACACCTATTCCACGGTTGGCCTAGATTTCTGCTGCTTGCTGTAACTTCTATTGTTAATAATATAATTATTCTCAATGTGTCTGTAATTCACATTTACAACACATCAGTCGTGTCCCATACTAAATTTACTACCAAACTGCAATGTTACCTGGTACCCAGATTCAAACCCTGTTCCTATGGGATGTATCAGGACACCTAACCTTAGACAACAATGTAACAGCACTTAACTTGTTGACACCAGCAGATGTTGAAGTTGTATCTGAATTGAAATGTCAGCAACACACCCACTGTGGTCCAGTGGCTAAAGGTGACAACAAACCTGGAGTGATGGGTTTTGAAAGACAGGAAATCCCAATGATGTTTTTTGTCTTACATGTTGGCGTTGCTGTATAGACTGTTAGTATGCTGAATGAAAGGCTATATATCTTAACGCTGCTGCTGGGAAGCAGGGAGTACAAGAAAACACTTAAAGAAAAATAAATACCCTTGTAAACAGTACGTTTGGACACCATCACTATCATTATAGACAAGCCAAAAGTCTAATATGTCATCTATGAATTTGAAGAATCTGTGGCAAGTAATCAGCATAACTGGATTATCAGTTGTGAAGCTGGAGGTAAAAAGAAAGATATGACAGTAAATATAGTAATTGTACCAGGGCCTATGTTCATTGTATGCAGAATAAGTTTTTAAAATTAAAGCAATCCATTCCTAAAATGCAGAATAGCTATTATCCCAACCATTATTACTATTAGTTGGTCCATTAAGCATATTTTTGAACAGTAAAAGTGTTTATAATAAGATGTGATTTTTATCACTGTTCCTTTCTTGTCTTCCAGTACATTTAATCTACATTTGTTGTCCAGTCTGTTAGATACTTTAATTTGAAAATTACCCTCATGTGATTTCAATCCAAGGAGTTTGTAGTCAAGGGGGTTAAGTATGGGTGGTAATAAGGAATGGAGTAACAACATACCAGGTCAAAGTGAGGGCTTCCTTTAAACTTATTGTACTCTTCACTGACACCAGAATACCAGCCAACACACCCAAAGTTGGCCCTAAGCGCTGTGATAAAACACAAGATCAAAGGGTCAATAAGCTCTGTCAAAGTATCAAGTTGTGTTTTCTCTACTTATCAGCACAGCCCCACATGGTGAGCGGTGTGTACAGCATGCCACACACAAAAACAACCCTGGGGGTACAAAGAAGTCCCCTTTATGCACAGGAAACAGATTATGTTTGAATGTCACTTTATATTTTCTGCCCATTTATATACTTTTACCATGCAAATGTAAAAAACTGAACGGGCTGGACCATAGTTATCAAGATAAACTTTTTTATCTGGTTGAGGGAGTGCACTAAATACAATAAGGGAAGCCCAAATAAGTTCTGCAGCTCCATACCACATTCCTAAAACACAAAATGCACAAATGAAAAAAAAATTAAAAGCTTTATTTCATTAACATACAGTAGACAGATGTTCATACAATTTAAAGTGATGTTAATATCTGAATATCCTTACATTCATGTTACATTTTCTGAATATAGGATTGCTTCATTTAACCAGTTAACTACAACACCACATGGACATCATTCTACTAAACTTTGTTAAAGCATTTTACAAGCACATAACATTAAAACATCTCAGAAACAAGCTGCTGGAGTGTTTTTCATGACCTTTTGCCTTCAGTTTCATTTGCTTACGAATAAGTGTAACAAATCATATTGTAAGAGATATAGAACAAGTAGTACTAAAAAGAAACAGGAGTATAACTGTTTGGACCTTGGACAGGCTGGCCCGACAGACAAGGGAAGTCAACCAGCTAGACTATGTCTGAGTGTGGGGCCAACATAATGACCCATCACTAGTGCACGCTTGGGGACAGGTTTGGTCTATCTAAGGTGAGGATGTTGATGGCACTGGGGTGCTAGTATTTCCGTACTTCAGTATCAAAAGGCAATTACTGTATAGGGTAAACCTAGCCGCGGGCACAGGACAGCCTGTAACACAATTATTGGTTCCCCCGTCTTGTCGGCCCAAGGTAATGAGGCTGTCGCATGAAATCCCTTTTGCGGGGCACCTCAGAGCTAACAACGGAATGGATACTGCCCCAATTCTATTGGGTAGGACTTCATACTGATGTGTAGAAATATGTAGCCACATGCCCAGACTGCCAGTGAGTATTGCTGAGTCGAGTGCGCCCTGCCCTTTTATTTCCACCCCCTTTGAACGCATTGCAATGCACATAGTGGGCCCTTTGCTACCTTCTGATTCTGGGTATACACATATATAAATATTAGTAGTAGTAGATTATGCAACGTGATACCTGGAGGCAGTTCCATTGAGGTCCACTAGTGCCGCTATAATAGCCGCAGAGTTAGTGCAGATTATGGCTATAGTAGGGATCCCCAAGGAGATTGTGACTGATCATGGAACCAACTTTTTGTCTAAAATGTTACAGCAAGTGTATAAAATATTAAAAATACATCCCATCAGGAAATCTGTTTATCATCCACAGATGTATTGTTTGGTGGAGCGATTTAATCAGACCTTGAAGCAGATGTTGAGAAGTTTTGTAACTCAAGAGCAAAAACATTGGGCATTGCTTCTTCCCTACCTCCTTTTTGCAGTGAGAAAGGTGCCACAGAGTTTGACAGGGTTTTCCCCCTTCAAGCTCTTGTATAGCCAACAGCCTTGCGGCATCATCGATCTGTTGAGAGAGGGAGGAGCACAAAGGCTTTTCCAAAAATGTATTGAACAGTATGTGCTCCTACTAAGAGATTGTTTGTATTTGGTTGGTCGTTTAGCCCAGGACAATCTCAAATTAGCTCAGCACCGGCAACAGCAGCATTACAATAAAAATGGAAGAATTCAAACCTTTCGACCTGGAGACAAGGTAATGCTGCTGCTTCCCTCCTCAGAATCAAAATGATGTGCTAAATGCCAGGGGCCATATGAAGTAATTCGGGCTATAGAAAAGATGAATTATGAAATTAGACAGCCTGATCGCCGTAATTAACAATGTAGAGGATGATTTAAGTCCCTGTCCAGAGACCCCTAGTACTAAAATCATTTTGATGGGGGAACAATTGGTTCCAGATCAGCAACGGGAGCAGCATAAGCATATTGAGGAGTTCAGCAATGTTTTTTCTGACTAGCCCAGCAGCAAACAAGTTTGTTGAATATGACAATATCTCTCCCTCAGGTGTCAAAGTATGAGAGACACATACTCGAATTTAGGGTGATTGAGCCTTCCAGGAGCGAGTGGTGCAGTCCAATTGTCATAGTGACCAAGTAAGGCGGCACCAACCACTTTTGTGTGGACATCCGGAAGGTAAACGCTACTGCCAAGTTTAATGTGTACCCTATGCCTCGGGTCGACAAACTTCTAGATAGACTGGAAAAGGCAAAGTTCATCGCTACTAAGGATCTAACAAAGGGATACTGGCAGATCCCCTTGACCCACAGCTCCAGAAAGTTTCACTTTAAAACCATGCCGTTTGGGGGGGCTCCCAAGTGGCGCATCCAGTAAAGGTGCTCTCCGTAAGTGCAGGATGCGCTATATAGCCTGGACGTCACCGGTTCGAGTCTGGGCTATTCCACAGCCGACCGTGGATGGGAGTTCCCAGGAGGTGGCGCTCAATTGGCTGAGCGTCTCTGGGGTCAGAGATCTAGGTCGGCCAGGGTGTCCTCGGCTCACCGCGCACCTGCGACCCCTGTAGTCTGGCTGGGCGCCTGTGGGCTTGCCTGTTAGCTGCCCGGGAGCTGCGTTATTGTCCTACGCTGTAGCTCCTGGGGGGCTCCATGGTGAATCCGCAGCGTGTAAAGAAGTGGTTGGCTGATGGCACACGCTTCGGAGGAGCTGAGCGTAAATAAATAATAATTGGCCATTTCAAATTGGGAGAAAATAAAAAAAATAATTGGCAACTAAATTAAAAAAAAAAAAAAAAAAAAAAAACAAAACACATGCTGTTTGGGCTACATGGTACGCCCGACATCATTCGGTGACTGATGGACCAGCTTTACGCCCACATCAAGAATATGCAGCAGCATATATTGATGATGTGGTGAACTACAGCTCCACCTGGCGAGAGCATTTGGCTAGGGTTACAGCCATCCTTCAGTCTCTAAGGGTAGCCTGGCTGACAGATAACTTGAGAAAATGTGCGTTTGCCAAAACAGAGACTCAATATTTGGGGTTTTTAATGGGAAATGGAAGGGTGAGACCCATTGTCACAAATATCCAGACTTTGGTTCATGCGGCAATCCCTAAAACTAAGACTCAGGTGAGGTCGATACTGGGATTAGTCGGTTATTACCGCCTCTTTATCCCCAAGTATGCCACAGTGTGTAACACTTTAGCAGACCTCACCAAAAAGAACGTACCAAACTTAATTAAGTGGTCACCGATGTGGGTTTGGGTGCAGTCTTGTACCAAAAGGTAGACGGAGTAGAACACCCAATATTTGAAAATATTTAGTGGTCGAAAAAGAGTGTTTGGCCATTAAATTGGCTACTCACTCTTTATGATATTACATGCTGGGACATTCATTTATCTTGTGAAAGACCACGCCCCACTCAAGTGGTTAAGCACAGTGAAGGACAGCAATGCCCGGATAACTCGATGGTATCTGGAGCTGCATCTGGAGTTTGTTGTGTTACAACCTGAAATCTTGATGCATTTAAATGGGACTTTTTTTCAGTTGATTTACACAACCTACTCAACACTTTCAATGTGTGAAAAAATAGGGGAGGGTGAATAAACAAATCAATTAAAAATAAGAACATGAAAAGTCTTCATTAGATAAGTCTTCACCCCCTTTGTTATGACACTCCTAAATAAGCTCAGGTGCAACCAATTGCCTTCAGAATTCACACAAGTCCATCTGTGTGCAATAAAAATGGTTCACATGATTTCAGATTAAATATCTCTGTAAGGTCCCACAGTTGGGTAGTGCATTCAAAGCAAAGATACTACCATGAAGATCAAGGAGCTTTCAAAACAACTCTGGGATAAAAATGTGGAAAGGCACAGATCAGGGGAGGGGTATAAAAAGATTTCAAAGGCATTGAATAACCGTTGGAGTACAGTCAAGTCGATCATTTGGGTGCAGTCTTGTACCAAAAGGTAGACGGAGTAGAACACCCAATATTTGAAAATATTTAGTGGTCGAAAAAGAGTGTTTGGCCATTAAATTGGCTACTCACTCTTTATGATATTACATGCTGGGACATTCATTTATCTTGTGAAAGACCACGCCCCACTCAAGTGGTTAAGCACAGTGAAGGACAGCAATGCCCAGATAACTCGATGGTATCTGGAGCTGCATCTGGAGTTTGTTGTGTTACAACCTGAAATCTTGATGCATTTAAATGGGACTTTTTTTCAGTTGATTTACACAACCTACTCAACACTTTCAATGTGTGAAAAAATAGGGGAGGGTGAATAAACAAATCAATTAAAAATAAGAACATGAAAAGTCTTCATTAGATAAGTCTTCACCCCCTTTGTTATGACACTCCTAAATAAGCTCAGGTGCAACCAATTGCCTTCAGAATTCACACAAGTCCATCTGTGTGCAATAAAAATGGTTCACATGATTTCAGATTAAATATCTCTGTAAGGTCCCACAGTTGGGTAGTGCATTCAAAGCAAAGATACTACCATGAAGATCAAGGAGCTTTCAAAACAACTCTGGGATAAAAATGTGGAAAGGCACAGATCAGGGGAGGGGTATAAAAAGATTTCAAAGGCATTGAATAACCGTTGGAGTACAGTCAAGTCGATCATTAAGAAGTGGAAGGTAAACGGCACCACCCAGAATCTGCTTAGAGAAGGCTGTCCTCCCAAACTAAGCAGCTGGGTAAGAAGGGCATTGGTCAGACAAGCCACCAAGAGGCCAATGACAACTTTGAATGACAGCTTTCCATGTGTCAACAATAGCTGAGGTACTCCACAAATCTGGCCTGTATGGAAAAGTGGCAAGAAGGAAACCATTTCTGAAAAAAACCCATGTAAAATCCCACTTGGAATTTGCAAAAAGGCATATGGGAGACTCTGAAAAGATGTGGCAAAAGATTCTATGGTTCTATGAAACAAAAATTGAACTATCTGGCCTAAATGCAAACCCAAAACAGCACATCAGCCAGGTAACACCATCCCTACTATGAAGCATGGTGGTGGCGGCATCATGCTATGAGGATGCTTTTCATTGGCAGGGACTGGGAAGCTTGTCAGGGTAGAGGGCAAAATGGATGGAGCTAAATATAAGCAAATCCTTGAGAAAAACCTGCTTCAGTCTACAAAAGACCTAAGACTGGGATGGAGATTCACCTTTTAGCAGGACAATGACCCTAAGCACACAGCCAAAGCGACACTGGATTGGCTTAAAAACAAGAAAGTGAATGTCCTAGAGTGGCCCAGTCAAAGCCCAGCCTTCAATCCAATTGAGAATCTGTGGCAAGACCTGAAGACTGCTGTCCACCAACGATCCCCATTCAACTTGACAAAGCTTGAACAATTTTGCCAAGAAGAATGGACGAGTATTGCACGATCCAGATGTGCAAACCTGGTAGAGACGTACCCCAAAAGACTCACAGCTGTAATTGCTGCCAAAGGTGGTTCTACCAAGTATTGGTAAATACTTATCTAACCAAGATATTTCAGTTTCTTTTTTCATTAACTGTTGTTTCACAATAACATTTCTCTTGTCTCTTCAAAGTGTTGAGTAGGTTGTGTAAATCAAAGGAAAAAAACAATCCCATTTAAATGCATCAAGATTGCAGGTTGCAACACAACAAACTGTGAAAATGTTAAAGGGGAGTGAATACTTACTATAGGCACTGTATGTGACAGAAATACAATGATTCTTGGTAGTAAATCTCCCTCCCGACCTGTTAGGGTGCTAAGCAGCAAGAACAGAGTACCTTGGACAGGCTGGCCCGACAGTTCTTTCCCAGGCTTCTAGGGAAATCGACCAGCTAGAAATTGGGCGGAAGTCCGGTGCTTTGACCAAGAAGAAAAACGATGTGGCAGTCACGGATTGGAGGGGCAGCTGCACTCATTTACCAAGGGGTCATGTGTGACGGCATAAAAGGGGATGGAGAGACACAATCTGTCGCTTTGCATTGGTTTACAATTTGAACCTGGATGGACCCATGAGACAACATGTGATAAAAAGTATTGTGAGTGTTTTTTGTTTTTTTTTTGTCTGTAATTGTTATTGTTTGTCATTATTAGATAGCTAACATGTTCCGGAGCTGTCGCCAAGGACCAGCAGAAAACGTAGAACAACACTGCACTATTGTCACTATAAATCTGTATTACCCAACACGAGCCCTACTGCACGCACCCAGGACTGGTGACCGTGTTAGTACTGTATATTGTGGTATGGATATTTGTTTATTGTTTGGGACTGCAACCCTGTTATTATTTATTCCGTGCACTACACATTGTTGTGTATTGTGGGGATTATTATTTGGTCACCAGACCTGGATTATAAAAATAATCCATTTACAACTGGATTGCAGACTTTTCTGTCTGTTAGTTACGCATTGCATCACTCCTGCACCTGTACACAATAAACCATTTTGCAACAAACTGATACCAAGTCCTACACTTAATCAGATCTGAAATAAGATTTTGCATCAGTTCTTATCCAGCTTCTGGAAAATCTGCTCCCTGATCTGGATGCTGACAGCCTACACCAGTATTTTGTCACTCTCCTGATGGTACACCCAACAGCATGCATGTCAAGATGACAAATTAATTATTTGGAATTAAAGATGGCACGCTTTTGAAAAGTTTGAACTTATCAAACAGCTACAAACAATACAAAGCTCCAGTGATCACATGCATTTGAACATTTTTGCTGTTTTTGATGTTGATGTTCCTGTTGTTTTCTAGTTTTGCAATGTGTTTGATGTACTCTTCTATTTTATGTTGTGTCCTTTCTGATTTTCCCCAGGAAGTGCCCATAGAAGTGTCTGATCTTGTGAAGATGTTAGATTAGATTTCATGTCTCAATGAATATATTTAATTTTTTTTTTATTATTATTTTCTTTCCTGTTGCGCCACTGTTGTTTATCAGGCTGCTCTCTCTGTATATACAGCCTTCTGTAATTTGCCTGTGAAAAGATACAGAAAGTCAAAAATGATGTCAAATTGTCTGGGATCTAGTCAGTGAAAGCCATAATTCTGTCTGTTGCACTCATCTACATTGTAAAAAATAGTAGGCGGACCAAAACCTTACACATACAGTTGTAGTCAAAAGTTTACATGCCCCAATTGAAATTTCTCGAAAACAAACAATTATAGTAAAAAATTTTAGTAGCAAAAGTTTTGCTTTTGAGAATAAGGAAAAAAAGTTACAAGAAATAGATGTCTGCAATTATTTATTTCAGCATTTTTTATTTATTTTTTTTGCAAAACTCCAAAAATACTAATTTAAAAGTATTCATACCACAAGGAAAATGAAATTAATAGCTAGCTGAGGCACTTTTAGCAATAATAACCTCTTTTAAACAATTAGAATATTTGTCAATGAGCTTTAGTGATTTTTGACCATTTTTCAACGCAGAAATTGTTCCAGTTCATTTAAATTCCGAGGACTTCTCTTATGCACAGCCTTCTTCAAATCATACAAAAGATTCTCAATCAGATTTAGATCAGGATTTTGACTAGGCCATTCCAGAGCCTTGATTTTATTCTTCTTTACCCATTCTGATGTAGATTTTGATGTGTGCTTTGGATAGTTGCCGTGCTGAAATGTCCAGTTGCGCTTAAACCAGGTTTTGTATTGGAGGGTTTCAGATGATTGGCCAATATCTTTTAGTATGCTATGGAATCCATTTGACCATGTATTGGAACTAAATTTCCTTGACATTAGAGGAATAACAGCCCCATAGAAGGATATTACCACCGCCATGTTTGACAGTAGGTATAGTGTTCTTTTCTTTGTACGCCTCACCAGACTTTCTCCAAACGTAACTATCAGCGTGACCAAATTGCTCGATTTTTCTTTCATCACTCCACAAAACCTTTGACCAGAACTCATATCCATCATTCAAATGCTGTTTTGCAAACTTTAAGCGATTATCCTTGTTACAGTTTCCTAAGAGTGGCTTTTTCCTTGGCCTGCGACCACTGATTCCTTCACCATGCAAACTTGACCTATGGTTGAAATGGAAACCCCAGTCCCACCTGCAGCCAATTCACTTTGAATATCTTTGGCAGTCAATCTCGTATTAACCTTCTTATTCTTCTACTTGTTCTTGGTGAAAGAATCGTCTTTCTTCCAGACTGGGGGAGAGTTGTGACGGTAATATGAGTTTTGTACTTCTTGATAATAGATAGTTGAAATTGGGATACTCAAAGCTTGGAAATCTTGTATCCATCTCCTGCTTCATGACAGTAAATAATTTTCTTCCTAAAGTCTTCATATTGTCCCATATTGACTTATTAGTAATGACAGCAATCATCCTATGTCTAACCCTTTTGTACTTTCTAAGAATGTTCACCTACAATCCAACATTTTGTAGACTTTTTTCTAAAATTAGGTTCTGCATTATCATATTAAAATTTTTAGCACCTTGTAGAAAATACTATAATAGCATCAAAGGGTATGAATACTTTTGAATTAGCACTTTTGGAATTTTGCAAAAGTAATTGCTGAAATAAATAATTGTAGACAACTATTTCTTATAACTTTGTTTCCTCATCTACAAAAGCAAAACTTTTGCAAAGATTTTTCCTAAATTTTCATTGGGGTATGTAAACTTTTTGACTACAGCTGTATTTTATGGCATTTTTTGTTACACGCAGCACTGTGACAGGGCAGCTCCACAGCCCAGGCTGGCTACCAGCAGGAATTAAACCCAGAGACAGAAAGCTGCAGTTTAAGGGCTGGTGAAAACATTTATTTAACAAAAACAAAAACAGTAACAACATAAACACATCACAAGGGCCATAAAAAAGGATTAAACAAAATAATAACTATGTGTAGACTGAGCATGAGCCTTCACTACCACATTGCAAACCCATACAAAAACAAAACACAGCACAAACCCCTCAAACAAACAAAGGATTTTGCTTCCTTTTATACATGTGGTCACTCCCCAATGAGAATCAATTACATAATTAGGGAATGGCCACACCTGCGATTGCTGGCAGGGACAGATTTAACCCTATCCCTGCCATCCTTAAATTCCCTCACACACACTATTCACAGCAGCAGGGCTTCTCCCCTGCCACAAATACCCATACTGAATCATGGCACAATAAAGGTACTCTTCAAGATAGGGGTGGATGACACTACTAAATGTGTAATTTTTCATCATTATAGTTGTCCAAGTTCGTATTTTTTTCTCTGAATATTAAAGTCTATTAAGGTTACAGTCACATAAATAATATATACCAGGGCTTCCTGACCCTGGTCCTGGGGACCCCATGTGTCTTCTGATTTTCATTCCAACTGAGCTCCCAATGACAACTAAACCCTTACTTGAATGAATAATTAGCTTAATTAGACCATTTTTCTTGTTTCAGCTCTTAAACAGTTGCAGATTTCAAGGGTCTAGTTAAATAATTGAGAGCTCAGTTGGAATGAAAACCAGAAAACACATGGTGTCCCCAGGACCGGGGTTTAGAAAGCCCTGATACACACAATAACTGTACCCTGAAATGTATGGCAATTCTTACCAGAAATGACATCTTTCTCAAAATAAGCAAAACATGTTAATTATCCATGTATTTCCCTACTAAACATGGTGATATTCTTAAGCCCCTTTCACCCTGACATGCTCTACTCGGGCTGGAACCTACCTGTGCAGGACCTGTGTCATACGGGTTGGGTACGTGACTTCACACTGCTTTTGACGCAAGTGCACAATGTATGTATCAACGCTCCGGAAGCAGCAATTATCTTATTAATTTTTAATATTCAAAACAAGGATTTTAATTTAGTCCTGAAGTTGCAAAATCAAGCGGTGTACTTGAAAACAATTGGAGAACTTGAGCAATTCCTACATCTAATAGTGACCAGTCACTCAGTATCATTTGTACTTAATACGCATTTTTAGACACCCCAGCATTAGTTTAACATACACAAAATGTATTTTTAATTTGTTTTGTAAAAATGTTAACGTTTTTATTCTTTTGACATTAAGTAATCAATCAAATACATTTTAGACTACAGTGACTTTTTGTTTCATAAGATCTCCTTAGACATTTAGATTGCAACAATGCTTGACCTTTATTGGTATAAATCAACAGTTTAAAAAAGTATAGGTTTGCTTTAGATTCTTAACTGTGCATATACTGGAAATCTACTACAACACAGTACAAAGTTTTAGAGAAATACTAGTACTTTTTCACACTGTTTGTACTGTCTTCAGTAAATAAGGACATGTGGCAAAGTGCCCGCCCCTGTATGTATTTTATGTTGTGTGTTAATGTTGGTGTATAGTCATTGGTACACGAGATTTAAACGTGTCTGTGTAACACGAGTGTTTAAAATGTATATTTGTATTTAGGCATGAGGATTGCACAGCACTTCACGTGCAAATAAAATGTAATAATATGTGAGCATGGGGAATTGCACTTTATTAATTCACGTGCAGTTGCACCGCGACTCCAGTTGAATGATTGATTAGCAATAGAGTCCCGGTACAGCTGCATAAGAGCTGCATGTTTTCACCCACTCAGGGTTGGGTGTTCGGTGAGTGGAGAACGGGATTGGAGATGGAGGTAATAAATAATAAAATAATAACGTAAAGTTAAAATATCTGCTCACCGTGTTTTGTGTAGTGTTAGTCCATTTTGTTTGTCTCTTTTGTTCTGGCGAATGTGTCGTGTCCTGTGTTTTTGTGTTTGTTACAGCCGTTTATTTTCTGGCTGTCTGTTCATTTATTAAATGCTGAGCGAAACCATTCTCTCAGCTCCACCAAACTCCACCTCTCTCTGTCGTTTATTTCCTGATTCTGGTCTGATGTCACCCACTGCAGCTGTCTTTGTGACAGGACATTTCTGACAAAAATGCTTTATTGATTTTTGAATTTAGTTGTTGACTTTCCACCAAAATAGACTCTTGAAAAATAATAACACTTCTAATGAACTTATGTCCATAAATGTTTCAAATAAAATATTTATTTGTGCACAGATGTACATTAAGTATCTGCAAATGTTCTACAAATTAAACTTAGACAAACCCCACAGTGTATCTCCCTGAAACCTCGTTTTCAGGGCTGTCCTGAGGACGTCAGACAGGCCATTCACAATCTATCACATCCAGTTAATTGTAACTGTGCATGTAGACTGTAACAGTGTTGTGTAAATGACATCAGCAATGGTAGCGTTTAGATCTATCTTAATACATTACAGATATGGCAAGATGGAAACCAGCTGGATTCAACTTGTGCTAGTCAGTTCAGGCAGCAAAATCTTTAAAGCAGGATGCACAGACAAATGTTTTAAGTGTACAAATATTTTAAAGAAAGCACAACTTGGTTCTTGCACTGTAGAATTCTTTATTATTATACATATAATTATTTTAAATGTACAGTTGAATGTACAGTACATGGCTTTTCTTTACTAACATTCTCACAAATGAGATCACTAGAAAGTGGCCTTACTTCAGGTAGGCTCTGAATGTTATAAAATGTATCAGGTTACTTCAATGGCTTGGCAGCTGCATTGTTTGTATAGTCAAGTGTTTCCTGATGAAAAAAGATGAGGCCTAAAAATGCAAGGATTCTAATCTGCTTAATAAAAGCTCTCAACCAGAAGCAGAGCAATTCAGATATCCCTGTTTGAAATCGGTAGGGCATATTTATTAGGGAACAAAAACTCCAATTAGTATTTTCCACACCCTTTCACAATTTTCTCTTCCCCTTTGGGCACTAAACCTCTTTCTTCCCAGGCTTTTGTATTCGGAAAGGGGGTCGACAGCAGGTTTGAAAGGATGGCACTAGGTTCAGTGGAATGTCATCCTCCAATGGGACAAAGTGTCCTCTTGACAAGTCAAGTAGTTCTTAATTGGAATTTAGCTGCAGAAACAGAGAAAGATCAACGGGCGAGTTACGTCACCTGAATTTACAGATCCGTCTTCCCGAACAACCACCTGTGGCATGATTGCTGTTGCAGTGGAGTGTTTGTGCAGGGCTTTAACAATCTGCAGGAGCTTTCTGGAGGCATCAACCCAGTACAGAAAGCGGTCAATCAAAAGCACAATTGAGGTTGCTGTTGTTGAGTCCCAGACTAAGATGGAGTCTTTCCACTAAAACTGGATGTGGAAACAAAACAAACAAAGAAAAGAAACATGTTATTCATGTGTCATCTTTAGTAATGGTCTATAAATGCGTCTGTATCTTTATTAAGTTTTATATTTTATTTTATATTTTTAAGAAGCAGTCGTTTATAAACCGAAAACTGTTTGCAAAATTATAAAAATAAAAAAGCAGCAGTTTTCCCTATTCATTACATGTTTTTTTTTTTTTTTGTTTTGTTTAGTTTTTTTTGATAACTGTTACTTTAGGGCCCAATATTTTAAAGGTTCACATACAATCACTAAGTCAACAACCAACACAAAAATAAGTGTGTGGAAATAAATTGCTTTAATTATTATTTATCCATTTTTGGGGGATTTTTTCACCACATATGTAATCAATTATTTTTGTAGCATTTACAAAACTAAAGGTAGCAGTATCAAGGAAAAGCATATCACTCTAACCTAAAGCAAACATGGGACAATTTATTATTTATTATTATAAATAATAAAAAATAAAATAAAATAAAATATTATTTAATATATTAAATAAATATGAAAAGTCATATAATAATTATTTTTAATATGTAGACTTTAGTGACAGAGTAATTGTGTGGCATAGTTTGTAATACATTTTCTATTGTTTGGTGCCAAATGTATTTTTTTTTTTGTTTTTTTCCCTTTTTGTCAGCTACTATTAGAATCTCTTCAGTAAAATTGCCCTCCCTATGCTTGAACTCTTTGATCCATTTACTGGGTTTACTCTGGCATTCCGGAATCGTTTAGAAAGGATTCCGAAACATTCTGTTCCGGAAGGGTGCGTTAACACTTATATGAAGCAGCAGGGTGTCCTTCTCTTAGGAGAAGAGAATGAGCATGCACACTTAGTAAGGTCGAGTACCATCATTGGAAAATACTACCTTCTTCAGTGCTTGCGGTGGCCGTTGATGAAGAGGATTAGAAAAAACTTTGGATAGGTAAGCAACATATATTTCATCTTACTTTACTTTTACTAGCAAATGCTCTGGAACTTCGAAATGTATTAGTAAATTGAACCCCAACTTTTGAGAGGATAAGAGGATGCATTTGGAATGCGTTCGGTAGCATTTCCACTAGTTAAATATTCCAGAATAAGCAGTCTTGGCCGCTCATTTTCAAATATTTGTGCAACTGTAAATGCACCAATTGTCTCACCATGTACATAAATACGTCTGCATTAGCTGGGTATAGTCTGAGTTGAGACTAATTTCCTGTTTAGATTAATTTAAATGTATTCATTTCTGCAGCCTTGTGATATTAGCAATTTAACTCTTTAATTTCACAGACTTGCAAATATATGCGTGATATGCGCAATGCAAGAAGAGTTACATAAATTATCTAAATCTTTGTACATCTGGGGGTTTGCAAACTTCCCCTTAAGTGAACTTCCCTCCAGTCGATCAATTCAACTTCAACTAGGCTGTTCAAATTATATTTTACATATACATTAAAATAAAACAAAAGAGAAATAAACCTCCAGAACACTGAACGCCACCTTTAGAGCAGAATCACAAAATAAACAAACTGCATTTAAAAAAGATATCATTAGCAGGCTAATGTTCATCAACGTGACATGAGCGGTGCTTTGAAATTGAGCCTTGACTGGCATGCAGTCAGCAACTTACAGCTAATGCAGAAAAAAATACAGCATGCACTGCTATTTTAGCCGTTTATATAGGGAAAAAAAATGATGATCTACATTAAATCATGTGGATGCTCTTTGGTAATATTAAAAGAGCAGACTCCACATTTATCATCCCTGAATAAGGGGTAGGTGTTCCTTACAGCAGGTGATAAAGCAATGATTTGCGTACGTTTTGCTAACATTGTGTTTAGGTGTATAAAGGCTGCATGAAACAAAGGGTTAAATGTGGAGCTGCCTCTGGCATAGAATTGCAGTGGTAAATCAGTAATAGAGGTAAAGGGTATGTGCCGGTGGGGAGTACTCTGTAGAAAAAGAGAGAAGTTTAAAAAAGGCTATTAAAAGGACTATGGGAAAGTGAAAATGGGTATGTTCTGACTCAGCAGTTTAGAAAGAACAGGCATTTGGTTGGATAAGACAGCCAGGACAAGGTTGTTTTAGTCTATTTGCATGTTTAAGTAAGTATTGCCTTTTGTGCTACTAGTGTTTTTTGTTTTTTAATTATATGCTTTTTGTGGTGAAAGGACTATTCTACATAAAACCCCAGCAGGTTTCACAAAACAGTTTCTTTACAAATAGTAACTATTCCTGCAGGTCATTGTTTAACATGAGCAATCAAGAGAGTCCATCCATAACTTTAAAACATTTAAACACAATTTCAATGTCTTCATTAGTTTGGTTGAAGACATTGAAAACTGAGTTTCTTATAGTTTTACCTCGAAACAATAAAGTGCAGTGTGCTGTAGATTGCTGGGATAGTATTCTTTTACTTTACAGTTCACTGTGAATTGAATAATTACACCTGTCAACAAGGTCAATGGCCTAACTCTCTCAGGTCAATGAGGAGCTGACATGCAAAGTACTGTCTTGGGAAACTGTAGATGTCAGTTTTACTTTGGTTTTGTGCTGCAGCTTTTCAAAAGAGTTTCTTAACTCAATTACAGAAGAACCTGTCATATCGATCTTGTAAGACATGATACCGTCTAATAACCGATGTGCCTTTGGCATGTGTCATTTACACATGTTGGAACCAATTGAACAGTGCTAATGGAAATTCATCAATGTGTAGGGTGACCAGACATCCCAGGAAAACCAGCATTGTGCCAATTTTCAGCCTTAATTCTTTGTCCCAATCAGAAAAGCTAAAATTGTTAAATCGTCCTGGTTTTGCTATTTGGTATTCATATTTTTTATAAGTATATAACTATAGCAGTATGCTTAGCAAATTGACAGCACATTAATTTATTATACAACAATAAAATAAAGAAACTTACAGATCATGTGTTTTGATTAATATTCTGTTTAATTTCCTGGAGTATGGCTAGTTTTTTAATTACATTTTTCTTGGAAGTGTTACCAGCCAAGTTAGCCTTTCAAGTTAGTCCCGACTGTGTTTTGATTAACCCTCATAAGGACACGTCTGAAAACTGACTTTCCTGGTAACCTGGGTTCCAACTGGACCCCAACAATAAAACAATATATAACTAACTGGAGTAAATGAATGAATGAAAATGTGTATATGAACACTTTGCTTTTCCTTTACTTCTAGCCATTCTTCTTCTTCTTCTTCTTCTTCTTCTTCTTCTTCTTCTTCTTCTTCTTCTTCTTCTTATTATTATTATTATTATTATATATTGTGTTCATGTGTGCATGGACGAAGGCCATCCAAAATTATTATTTATTATTAACATGACGGCGAAAAGCGTGTGTTTGTATTTTGTTTATTTATTTTAAAAGTTCGTGCAGAAGGTGACCAGTGACCAGTGACCAGAGATGGTCATCTGTATAAAAACCTGCAGCTTTCTGTGCTCCAGGAGAAGAATGTCAGAGGCGAGACATGAGTCTAAATTAATAGAGAAAAAACTGCTATATCTAAAATATACTTGTTTAGAATTGTTTGTGTTTGTTTCACTTTGGCCAGAGTGCCCTTTTATACAGGTGAACATCTCCCAATTAGCAACAATTAATCAATGAATTAACTCGGGAGATGGTCACCTTCTGCACAAGGTTTTTTAAAAAATAAACAAAACACAAACGCACTGCTTTTAAATAATATATAATCATGTGAGACGGCTTTCATCTGTCCGCACATAAACACAATAGATTTATATACTACTACTACTAATAATTGCCGACGACGTGCTCCTGGTGGCCTCCGATCCCGTTGATCTGGAGAGGATGCGGAGCTGCAAGAACGTATACTCTGCCGCATCCTCTGCCAGGATCAACTGGAGCAAATGCTCCAGGTTATTAGTATGTCCCTGGCGGGTGGACTCCCTCCGTGCCGCGCTCCAGCAGTTCCACTGGAGCACGGACAGCTTAAATACCTGGGAGTCCACCTGAGCCCCGCGGAGGCCTTGGTCGCGGCCAACTGGGTGGAGTTGGAGGACAGGGTTGCTGCGCGACTGAGGTCGTGGTCGGGTCTGCTGAAACTGCTTTCTTTCAGGGGCAGGGCTCTGGTTATCAACCACCCTGAGCCCATCCTCTGAGTTTGTTGCCAGGGTCCAGAGGAAAGCACTGGGTCTCTGTCGGGGTGCTGTGCCTCGCTTTGGCCGAGGGAGGGCAGGGGTTGGTGTGCATCAAGAGTCAGGTGCACACCTTCCGCATACAGACCCTGCAGAGATTCCTGTACGCAGACCCGGCCCCGCAGGGGTGCACGCTGGTTTGCCTCCTCCTGCTCCTCTAGATTGACCTCCGGGGAATCCGTCTCCCTGAGCTGCCGGTCTTCTACCAGAACCTGCTCAAGACCCAGAACATGTTCAATGTCGGCCGAGACGCCGTTCCGACCAAGGGCGAAGGACTCCTTCTGGAGCCCCTGCTGCACAACCCCCACCTAGGTGTGCAGGCATTGGAGTCCCCCTCGGTGCAGAGACTGTTGATCTCGGCCAAGGTGACCAGACTCTAGAATCTCCTGGATCACGACCGCTCGGAGTGGCTGACTCCCGAGTCGCTGGTTGCCAGGGTGGCTAGGGGGACCATCAGAACGGCCCGCCGAGCGATCCAGGAGTGAAAAACAGCGTTGCACCCAGACTGTGTCAGGTATCTCGAGGGGGTCCTCAGGACCTGAGAACAACTTGAGCAGGATCTCGCAGTTTTCCTCGACCCCCCTGTGATCCGCGTCGAGGAGGACCCTGTACGTGATGGTGCTCCACACCCTCCACTTCCTCGCCCTCACCTCCTGCCGAGACACCACTTGACGGGAGCCCCTCCGACCACCGGAGGGTGTCGGTCCCCAGTGGGAGGCCCTGTACTCCCCGCTGGTCCCGAGAGGAGCTAGGGACATGGGATGGAGGGTGTTGCACGGAGAGCTTGCGTCAGGAGAGATCCTGCGTCACTTTACCGACTCGGACGCCGCATGCCCTTTCTGCGGTCAGTCCGAGTCGGTAGTCCACATTTATTATTTGTGCGCCAGGCTGCAGCTGTTCTTCCTTCTGTTAAAGAACCTTCTGCTGCAGTTCTGGATGCATTTTCCCCCCACCCTTCTCATCTTTGGGCACCCTGTTCGTGGCTCCAACAAGGCGAGAGACCTCCTGGTGAATCTACTCCTGGCTTTTGCTAGACTGGCCATCTACAAGACCAGGAAGCGTAAGATCACCAGAGAGAGTCTATTTGACTGTGGAACCATGTTCAGGGCCCTGGTCCGGTCCAGGGTTAAATTAGAGCACACCCACACGGAGTCTGCTGGCGACCTTTGTCAACCAGTGGGCTCTGGGTGGCGTGCTCTGTGACACCCCCCCTTTTATTTTGAGTATTTAATTTACCAATTTTTTGACCGTTTATTTCAGTTAAATTAGTTAAAAGCCCATCCATTTAGCATCCTCAAAATGAGGATGCTAATTTGAATTCTTCTCTCCAGCCGTCATTTGAAGGTTGGAGTAGTCCTCTACGTTGGACGGTCCCAACTTGGGCTTTTAAATAGGACTACTACTACTACTACTACTACTACTACTACTACTAATAATAATAATAATAATAATAATAATAATAATAATAATAATAATAATAATAATAATAACAACAAAGGAATACCTAAATAAATAATAAAATGCACACAAGGGGTGCACCCCGTCACACCCTTTCACTGAAAATGGAGGTAAATATCATACTTGCAGCACCTAATTTCCCTGACCTATAATAATATTTCATTTTCTATTGCGTTTGTTAGTAATCATACTTTCTGAAAGATCAGGCAAATTTCCAGCTGTTGCGCAGTTTCTGTGATCGCTTCTGGTGTGCACTGTGTTTTCGCAGCAGTTTGTCGTGTCGTCCCAGTAAAAATTGTCTCGCGTCTAGTGTGTGCTGGGCCTTTATAGTAAAGCTAGACAATCTGCCCAGTGTTTTAATCTGTAATTTTAATTCGATAAGCGAGACAGTAATAAACCTCCTAATCAAAATACATATTTTTTATTTTTCAATCCGCATTGAAGAGAAACGAAAGCCTCACAGATTATTTTACATCCACTGGGTGTATCAGCGCACTAGCATTCAAGCAGGTATAAAAACTGTGTCACATCACAAATAAATGTTATCCGTGTAACATAATGAAATTGGAAATACTGACCCCATATTATCTGCAAGAGCTTCTCGATGAATCCCAAGTGAAATAACTGTAATCTAGCGTTCATTTAAAATATATGCCGTATTACTTACTTAAATTTGGCGCCGTGCCGTTTACTTTAAATTGATCACAATGATTGTGGCGCTTAAAAGAGTGCAGCCTTTATACGAGGGTGATCTTTATTAATAATACTATGATTTTCAAACACTGCAATATTTTATTACATGATTTATGACATTTTAGAAGTATCGCGGTTGCTTATTTTCTGTAATAAGGTAGCCTACCTATATGTGGCAGTGTGTGTGGCTAACCAGCTTTGACTACAGTACATTTATCGGTGACAGTTAACGAGAGTACCAGCGAATCAGAAGTGTGTATTGGTTGTTAAGAGGCGGGACAATACTGGTGTGGCAGTTAAGTCCAAGATTGTGACATGGATGTTTTTCTGCACCAAAAATTAACTCTGAATATCAGCTTGATTTCTGTAAAAACTACAGTATATCCTACTCGGTTATTTTTTTTTTCACCGTAACTTGCTTGTTTGTAATTTATCTGCAAGAGAAACCGAAACTAAATCTTCTCATAGATAGTAAGCACATTGTTTTTATTTGTACAGAATTGAGTACGGTATGGGAATTACAATTGAACTAAAAACAAAACTACCTATGAACTTCAGAAGGACTGCTGTTCTGTACGTAGTTTATCTTGGATTTTCTTTTAGAACTGCACTACCATAAAATAAAATGAGCTTACTATGTGTGTACATTAGTTTATAATTTACGTGCTAGACCGAGGCTCCCGTCTTTTCGGGGGCGTTACATGTACATAGTCAGTATTGCGCGTTTATTTGTTTACTGTGTGTTTTTTTTAGTAGGGGGAGAAAAAAAAATACCTTAATGTTTCTTTATTGACAGCAGCGTTTATTCGAGGGCGGCCTCTATTATAAAGCTGATATATGACTGCGGCACCAATACAAGGGCGTCTTTAGTATGAGGGCGGCGCCAAATTGAAGTAATACGGTATTTTGAATTAGGACGTACCTGGTACGTTAGGAAGCACTGAGCGAGCGTTTTTTGAGAACGTACCAGGTACGGCCAATAGCAAGAGGTTAAACATTTCACTAAGTTATGTCTTCGGCTTTTTTACTCTAGAAATATGGTAACCCTACCAATGCCCATTTTATTATGGGTCTTTGTATAGTATATATGTAGTACCGTACTTTGGTATTTTAGACACACTGATGTAGCTGGCACTGTTAATTTATAATGCCCTGATGTTGATAAAACAGCTATGATGTAGTATAATAACTCTTAGATACGATATTTTCACATATCCGATTGACACCAGGAACCAATTACTTTGGATATTGTACAAGAGCTGCTCTGCTTGTTTTTGCAAGTATTAGGTCCACCAGTTCAAGTGAATGATTGTTCATGGTACAGTTTTTATTCACCGATAGGGGGATGTCCAAGTAAATCATGAGTGCCAATAGGGGCAAGTTGTTTATGTAAGGACATCCTCCTAAGGCAAATAAAAACTTTGTCACAAACAATTATTCAGTATTATCCCAAAGTTTATCCCACAACTGTATATTTGAAATAAACAGCAATAAAAGGTGCATTTTTTATATTAAATTAATGAATTCAATGGGTGGCACAGTGGCATAGTGGTTAGCGTTGCTGCCTAGGGGGTGTATGTGTATGGAGTTTGCATGTTCTCCCCGTGTTTGCGTGGGATTTCTCGTGGTACGGTTTCCTACCACAGTCCAAAGACATGCTGGTCAGGTTGATTGGTCACTCTAAATTGCCCTGAGTGTGTGTGTAGTGCCCTGTGATGGACTGGCGTCCCGTCCAGGGTGTAGTCCTGCCTTGCGCCCTGTGTATGCCAGGTTAGGCTCCGGCTCACCACAACCCTGTAAAGGGATTAAGCGGTTATTGATAATGGATGGATGAATTCAGGGATTATTTTACCAGTAATCTTTAATTTCCTTGTCAGACTATGCTTTGAAGTAGATTCATTTTAAACCCTGTTTATGGCCTCTTCACAACTATCATTTTAGATAGAACCTTGAGCTCAGTCTGTCCACTTGCAACCTCTCTGTTGTTTCCTGCCATTACCATTGTTAATGAAGGGGCTACAGGAGGTTCAGATAAGGAGGCAGATCGGTAACTGGCATTTCTTGACTAAGCTCGTTGTCAAGGAAAATTGGAGTCCATACCAAAACAAAAATAGAACTTTGAAATTACTTCAGACATTTTAAAGCACAGTACAGGCAGCAGTATTGTTCGAACTACCGAAGCGTAGCTCCATCCTGGATTTCAGAAGTACACCACTGGACTGCAGTAAAATAACACAAATGTATCCCACACTATAAATACCCAAGCATGTGGTATTAGTTCTGATAATCATGAGATCCTCCACATAATTCTTGAAAAATAACAAGTTGACTGCATTTTATTTTTCTTTCTACACAGCTGAAGAAGGACTTCTCCGAAACATCCTTAAATAAATCATTTTTTAACCATTGAAACCTTTTGTGTACATCCAAAAAAAAAAATAACCAAAAAAACCTTTTCATTCATTTATATATACGTATCTAGGGGGAAATTCAATCTGTTCTTTTTATTTGCTATGGGGAGATGGATTACCCTGCCATTATTTTGATCTGTAAACAAATAAATAAAACCAAGGATAAGCACTTAAACCATGAACAATGTACCACATATCCAGTAAACATATAAACGGCTCAAAAGAGGAATAGAACTTATTCTCCCTTCAAGCCTCTATCAATCCAAGCACAAAGCCCTAAAAGAGGGCGATTCGTCAGACAAAAGGGCCTTTGAGCAGTTAGGAAAAGAAGACCTCAAGAAGGGTGGAAGGAATCCAAGTGGCCCTATTATTCCCACTTGCGCTAATTAGACATTTTTCTGTCAGCCATCGAGCACTGCTGGGAGGCCAAACTTGCTGAATTCATTTCTAGAGTGTTTACAGAAGTTTGCATCTGTGTGTGTCTCCTCAGGAGGAAAATAAGCACTTCAATAGCATTGTGAAAAAATCTAAATTAAGCACCCTATTTTCTAAGTGCTTAGAACCTTGCAGCTGCAAAACTTTACACTACACATTCCTCAGGAAAGAAAGAAAGCAAAAAAAAAAAAAAACAAGTTCAAAAGGGAGAAGTGTGACTGCAGAGAATCCTGAATCAAAGGCTTAAATCTCATAGCAATGTACAAAGTGCACTGCGTTTCAGTAAAACTCACTGTGGACTTCCAATCCAATTTTAATTTAGCTTTTTAAAAAAAAAATTTTTTAACATAGCTAGAAACAAAGTTGGCTTTTTAAATATCAACAGAAAAGACATTTGTTCAGCAACTTTTTAAAAAAAAAATTATCTTGTGCAAAACTGCCCTCACTTTTTGCTAGTTATTCATGTGCCAGATTAATGTGATAATATTTTGCATCAAAATGAACTGAAATAGTTCACAAGGAAAACAAGTACAATTGCATAGTATCGTAAAGTTTACCTACACCCTAGTTTTTAACAATAGAAATATATGCAAATATATTAAAGTTAACTGTTAATTGGGTCACGCTTTATTTTAAGAGACTTTTTTGTTTGTTTGTTTATTAACTGTTAACAAACAGGTACATGTTAATGTACATTATTTATTTTCTGTTAACAGTTAGTTAATAGTATATAATAGGCCAGCTAAAACTGCAAACACCAGAGCCCTATGGATGATCAATCAAGCACGTGAGCCCTACGGATGATCAATACCTAGTCGATCATATGCTTGAAATTGGTTCAAATTGTTACTGTAGTAATGTTTAAATCTTTTTTATTAACCCTAACCCTATACTGAAAATTAACAATGTTTGTTAACAGTTAATAAACTAAAAAAACAGGCCCTTAAAATAAAGCGTGGCCGTTCATTTTTATATATACAGGGTTACATCTCTGCTGAACAGTGCACATTCAATCCAAGCAAAGTAAGATAACTTAAAATAACATAACACTAAAATACACACCATTACTTCCCTCATCTATGATGCCATTTTATTAGATTTTCAAGAGATACTACGAAGTGTTTTCAAATAAGCATTTACAAAAATGCCAGTCACAAGAGTTTGGTATTTTTTTTAGGAAATTTCATTGAATGTCGCTACAGAATAAATAAATCATTCTGGTCATAAAGCAGTGGTGTATTTTTTTTTAATACATCAAAGCAATTTTATACTCCATTATCAGAATCAAAACATTTCTTTAATATACATGGCCAGAAAAGCTAAAGGTAAACAACTGTCAAACATTAAATTGCAAATGTCTTCTCTGCTCAGACACACGGTATCATTGGAAAAGGAGCGTTCCATTACCTTTAGAATCTGTTTAACAAAAAAACTGTGTGGGCAGAAAGACACTACAACCTTTATCTAAAAGCAAAGAGAAAATACATGAACTTTCAGATTCAAGATTTCTTTCTTGCTTTTTTGTATTTGTTAAAAATAAAATAAATGAAAGGCTCACCAAAAAAAAAAAAAAAAAAAAGCAGACTCCTTTAAACATTAACAAAGCAATTAAACAAGGCTTATAAAACAAAACACAGAAAGGAATCCCAAAGCTTTAGTAGCGTAACAGGACAATAATTAAATCCCCACGACAACGTTAATCATTGACCAGCAGGTGTTCTGACAATATGTTGCCATCAATGTAGGGCAACATCACCACTTCTGATGAGGACTGGATGTCTAGTGCCAAAAAACATTAACCTCTCAGACAAGCCTCAGAAATCACTGTACACACGATGGGGCACAGGCAAAATGACTCAATAATCCTCTGGACAAGATAACAACTCTCTTGCTCTTTCTCTGGGGTATTAGTCTAACACTTCACCTCTCCAGCTCTGGAAATCTGCTGCTGTCATAATATCCACTTGCCTCCCTTTCAACTTTCCATTTTTTGTGACTGAACCTTCTATTTACTCAAGAACCAGCATTCTAATCATTTATTATAACCCCAATTAAATACTATTAATGTTGTAACGCAAAAAAAGAACAAGTCACTTTCGCTTTAAAGTCTTGTCCATCAAAATGATCTTGAAAGCAGAATATCTGCAGTATTTAAACAGGAGTAAAGAAAAAAAAAAAGCTGAACAAAATAACAGGATTAGTGGAACAACGCAGAGAATAAAATAAACTACACAATAATGTATAAACAAATCATACATATTTTTCCAACACAATCAACATTTTATCTTTTCTTCAAAAAAATGAGCTAATGAAACTAATCCAAATGCTGTCACTGAAATTATTTAGATAGGGTTATCCCTTGTGATTCACACACTTTCATACACTGATAAATCTATGATATATATACAAAGAAGCCATTGCCATTTAAACCAACTGAGAAATCCCCAAATCCTTGATGATGCCCTTCAATATTGCCTTCAATCTTTATTTTAGTGCAGGGTCAAGGTGGATTTTGACTCTCTTATGACAAATAGTAGCTCTAAACTTCATTCCTAAGCCATGAAGTACAGGCAACAAAGCACCAGAGGTGGTTCTCACACCACAACCAAAGTTCCAGGATGTAGTCTTTTGTTACAGTAGCAGGCAAAAAAAAACTGTTCACTGGGCCTTAGTGGACATTGTGCCTCCACAGAGTTATCTAAAGCCTCTCTCTTTTATGACTGCATGTTAAGAATCTTGAAAAAAAAAAAAAAAAAAAGCTTATTACCCTATCATTCGTAATTCAATTATTGCGTTTTGCTAATAATAATAATAATAATAATAATAATAATAATAATAACTACAGTGTTGATTTTCACATCAGGTATATATGTTTTCCAAATTGTTAAACATCAAGTGAAGCCCCTGGTGTTTCTAAGGTGCTAGCTACACTTGTTACTGCCCTGGTCTTAACTGTGTGTGCTCTTGGGGGTTTGTATGTAGAATAAACAGAGAATCAAAGAAGACAGCCTACAGGACTTGATGGACATTAGAATTACAGTGGCATATAGAGTGCATTTAAAAACAAATAAGTACATTACAAGTTTAGGTTAATTTGAGCAAATATTGAATCAATTCAGCTTACACTAAAATATCTATGCATGCCAAATATTTAACATAGGCTCTGTGTGCACTGCTGGACCATTACCTTTAGAAGCAATATTGTAGTGGTTCTTTTTCTTTTTTTTGCAGAGAAAAGTGAAGTGAGGTGGTTTTAGAAATGACCGCTAGGCATGTGTAATTGTGATTTCAGTAACTGTGAGTTAGTAAATGGAAAATCGCAACACAATCAGTTTGAGATGGCACAGGAATTACAGTTGCAAACAGAGCTCACGGATACATTTCAGATTCTCTGTGTGCCATTAAATTAGTATTGAAATATAAGGCAATAAAGAATGTGAAACTAATTCTAACAAAATCTCGCAGCTGCTAGGAAAACGTATCTATCGTATGTAAAGCTCCAAAACCACATACTTTAATGTACTGTTTAAGTTAATTTTCCACCTGGAGCTAAATAAACAGAAGCATTGTGACAAAATATTGTGGAATCTAAAATGTAGCACACCAGGTAAAAATAAATAAATATCTAAATAAATGATAACAATAAGCTTACAAATTTAAGTGAACAATTTGTCGTAGCTGAAAACACATTTTTCACACATAGGCCCTGCCTTTAATTTAATCTTCGCTCAGGCACTATTACTTTCAAACAGATGTGTCAGAAAACCGATATCTTAATTTCGTTTAGCACATCTGCTGTGTAACATTTATTAGTTTCATAATTAAATGACAAAAATGCTACAGGCATTCACCCACCACATGATTATTAATGCATGATTATTAACTTTATTATAGGAAGGAGGAGTTCAATTCTGTTGGTAGTTTCATACTGTTAAAATTATGTTATTCCTCTCTGGAATTTTACCTCTGCCTTATTAAATAGGCCCTATTAAAGTAAAAAGGTTAGCAGTTAAGGTTTCTGTGTATATCTATAATATGCCTATAAAGTAATTTCTCCATAAATTTCCTGCTTCATCAAAAGTGAAGCATTGGTGCACATCTAATGTCAACCTTCAGTGCCTGTTGTATCAAAATAGCGTTCCTTATTCTGAATACAATAATATGAATATAAATTACCAACAGAGGCTAAATAATAGTTCAAAGCCGATCTGAAGGTCTGCAGCAGGGTTGACAAAGTAATTTTGCCAGCAGGATGAAACATTTCAGAAGATGGTAACCTATAGACTGAGAGTATCAGTGAATGGTCTAAGCTAGCATGAGGCAGGATTTTGGGTTCCTATGGCGTGTGACCCCATGATATGCTTTGTTTCACAGGGGCAGCTGCAGTTATCAACAGATGTTTCAGCAATAAATAATTGGTATCATCTCGAAAAAGGGCTGTCTACCTGGGGAGAAGGCATAATACCAAAAACACGTCTCTGCTATTACAGCCACATTAATCTCTCATCTACACAGGTTTCTTGGGGAGTTTACTGCAGGTGTTTCTTCTGGGAGAAAGCCGACAAACTCTGTAAAGTTATAAAGCTTTGTGTCGCTTTGTTAGGGAGGTCGGCCTCTACCATAAATTCCTGTCTGGGCCCACAAATACTCTGCTTTCTTTCACAAGGAAGAAAAAGGTAAAGCCATTATTTTTTTGGGGTGTACCCGTTACATTTTTTGGTTTGTTTTAATTTTTCACCCATTGTAATTTGAAAATATGAAATCTGTTTTTATAATAACCAGAATGGGGATGTTTACTTTCAAAGTGAAATTCTGTTATTTTTAAGTCATTTGTTATAGATTATCTTCATGTATTATGTATTTCCTTTTATGCATGAGTATAGATATGCTACTGTGAAATTACACAAGAAAAGTATATGCTGTTTGTTTAAGTGAGAAGATTAAATCGGGATCTTTTTTTAATGAATTTTCTTTACTACAAAAATGTTTTAATAATTTTAAGTAGTTTTTGCATATTTTTTTTTTATTTTTATTAAAAAAGGTAAAGCCTTGATACAAGTAGATTTTAACCCTGCACAAGGAAATACTTAATCAACAACATCTAAAATGTGTGTGCTACTTAAATAAAATACAAATGTCCTTAAATCAGAGTTTTGCTATTATTCAGTAGAATAATAAATACAAAGATAAATAAATAAATAATAAGACAGAGGAGTCTGTCAAAACACTAAAAAGCAAACATCTTTGGCTCAGTTTAGCTTAATTCCCAACATGGTCACCAAACAGTGGCCTTAAAGTATCTTACTACATTCATCACTCACAAATAATAAGTTGTTAAATTCCATTTTAATCCACATTCACTTGTAGCTGTTATACTGGCCTCAACAATCAAACTTCGTATGTAATGGATATTTTTAGCACTAAATATGTACATATTTCTGGCATGAGTAATATGACAGTTTAACATAAGCATGTTATATTTATGCAATAAGGCCCAGCTGGGCGTCCGTATATCGAATATACGGACACCTCGGGGCCTTATTGCATTTATAATTCAAGTAAAACAGTGGATTTGAAGGGGAAAAAAGCATAAATCATGTTAAAGGCAAAAAAATTGTAGTGTTTTTATTAAATATCCTTACGCCAAATAAAGTAGTCCCCTGTATAACTGAAATACACACCAAGTTTAGATGAGTAAATTCATTAAACTAAAACATGTTAAAGAAAGTAAATATTTTTTGATAGTGTGCACATTGCCATTGGAAAAGATAGACCAGGGGGTGGAGTTGAGACAGCACTGAGTTATTTTCTTTCCCTTGTCACTGACATTGCAGACACACTGAGCTGAACAGACGGGAGGAATAAAAATAAATACAACAACATCTCGGATTTCAGTAATTTTTTTCAAGATCTGTGTCAGAGAGGGTGGATAATTTATGTACAAGTGTCTTTTTGTGTTTTTCTTTAGTGTTTACAAACCGCTAAAAATATATTATTTAAAATGACAAAGTCGTGGTGAGTGAGCATTTCTTTTTTTTGGTATTTGTTTCTGTTTTGCTATCTTCCAGTTCATTTAATTGTTCTTCATCCAAACTGGCATGTCTACTTACTACTTTGGGATTTTTTGTAGGTAATTGGTTACATAATCACTGCTGTACATTTGTAAGTGAGTGTTAGCAAGAAGGCTACTGATATTTAGCTTAAATTCTGTGAGACAGCGCAATAATTTTGAATATGTGACACATCTCCAACTGTCCTTATCCATCCAATATACTGGAAACTTACTCACCCAATCACATTGCTTGTTTTACGTTCCATTATGAGCCCTGGATTACACTGCTGTGCAAAAATCGACATGTTGCATTTTTCTACTCTGATGCATTATGAGCATCAACAATTTACTCAAAGGCTCCTCTAGTGTTTTCTACTATTATAACAACCTTGACTTGGAAGGAACAATATTGATTGAAATAGCTTCACTCGATTTTCAAGGTGTGCTACTCAAAGCATAATCAATAAGTACAGAGAAACATCATCTGCAATTGACAAACCCAGGACTGGAAGAACCAAAAATCTGTCTAACAAGGATGAGAAATACTAGAAGATAATATTCTTAAGGAATCGAAAGAAGGCAAGCGTTGAATTGACAAGAGAACAGGCAGAAGGCATAGGTTCGATATCCATCCACCAACAGTCCAAGGAACCTTTGACCATTGTTCCATAGTCCAATTTCTATAGTGTACATGAAGAAAATCATTAATATCGAATACAGGAACCATATTCAGGAAAATGGGAGCTACAGTAATCTAGACTATTCATTTTTTGACACAACAACTATTTGGGAAAACACCACTGATCAACAGCTCAAATGATAATCTGGCGGAGGAAGAGAAAAGTGATGAAGAGCGAAGAATGAATAAAAGATAAACAAAGTGGAAAAGTAAAAGAAAGAAATGGCAGGGCTATTTAGGCACAAACAATAAATTGAATAGTCTAATATACTTAAGCGATGACTACAGGGCAAGAACAAAGTGGGTAAAACCTGAAATTAATTTTAAATGCATCCTCTGATTACAGTTTTAAGGTCCTAGTTTTTAATTTAGTTGGTAAACCTACTCTTTCCACAGCTTTTACATTTTTTAATTTTTTTTTTTTTTATTGTATTTAGTGATGATAATAATAAATCCTGGATGGGGCACCAACAACATTTACACAGAGTTGCATCTAGATGCTGTCAAGATGACTGAACAGACCCAAATAAACAACAAGTATGTTTTAACTACAGACTTTGTTCTGTTTTGCTTGCTTAAAATGTGAATGTCAAGTTTCTAATAAGGGGTAGCTCACTAATCTATTCAAGCATTACTTACAACAGAATCTTGTTTCTAATTGAAAAAACTAGCAGCCAAATAATCAGTGTATGAATAGTTTTGAGAAACTGCTGCAGTTGCTCAACGCTAATGCTTCAGGAATGGGATCTAATTAAATGAAACTTGAGGTGCTTTCAGAGTACAAGCTCTTTTTTTTGGGGGGGGGGGGGGTAAATAGCAAGTGGATTTGCTCATACCAGTAGCTTGCGTAGCCTTCCACTGATCATATCTTTCAGGTTTGTTTTGTCTTCTGTGCATACAGCTTGTTTGTATTACCACCTCTCCGGTACAAAGGGCCACTTCATTTCCTTTGCCTCTTCAAGCACGGTCCTCAAACCAGCCAGGAGTGAAGCTGCAGAGGGCAAAGTTCATATTATGAACCCCGAGCAGACTAAAGCCACCTTGCAGACTGTTGTTATGATGTGGCACCTAACCTGTGAAACCTGCGTCCTTCTCTTGGATCATTCCAAGCTGTTCGCTCCTGCCAAAAGAGTAATAATGATAGTTCTTCTGTCATCGGATGCCGTTCGGGTCTATGCCTTCCAGGTAAACTGGAGCAATCAGCCATTAAAAGGAATTCTAAAAGGAAGTGAAACTTCTCAAATGACTATCTGTGCATGAAAAACCAAAGCAGAAATGGAACAAAGGAAACGGTTGCAGAAAAAAAAGGATTTTAAGTACAACAGCATGTCAAAACACAAAACAATGGAATTTACACTGCAGACTGCGGCATGACAGGTAGTGTGTTCATGGGCTCCATTCTCTTGCTACTTAATATGTGAAATGGTCTAATGGTACAGTTCAAGCATGGGAAAGGACGTCAACAAATCAAAGGGATTTTTTAAAAATTTCTAATAGGTTACATTAAAAAAAGATAAACATTCATGACAACACGGATACAGATTAATCAAAAGCCATATTTTATATGCACAGATCACTATGGATGTGTCAATAATTCCTCTTTAAAGTGATATTGTACATGTTTGAATTTTTGTCTGGCACTAAGCAAATATGATGGTCAAACATTATCATTTTATGAATACAGATGGACAAAAAAGAACTAATAATTATTGAAATCTTTTGTCCTCTCTTGTTAAAGTCAGATCCAAATGTCCTGCATTCCTATACTTGAACTAACGATCTTCTTACAGCATGGTATACTGTAAATACATAGTCCTTTTGACACAGCTGTAATGATTGTAAAAACTTTATAAACTGAAGCACAAGCTAAGAGCATGTACAATACATCTGAACTAGCAAGACTTACAGCATGCAATAATAATATATCTTAACAATGCAATCTATGCCCTCCAGTGGAACACAACAGCATGGCAACCACGCGTGTCTCTTTCTTTCCTCTCTTCTTTCTACTCAAGTTCACTGGGTCACTTCAGTGGGCCTGGGGGGATGCAGCCGGAGAAATTTCCAATCTGATCAGCCATTTCCTGAAGAGTATTACCTGAAGATCCGTGCCTAATTTAGTGATTGCTGGGACTGCTGATTCACCTTATCTGAAACGAAATTGATTATGAGCGGCGGGGGTGTGCATGTCACTTCAGAGGCAGAGGCAGAAGAAAGTGCGGCTTGATTTAGTGGGTTCAAGAGCCTGCTTGCCAGGGCCTTAACAGGATTGTCAGGGCATTCATGAATGTCTGTTATCGAGACACTTCACCTTCTTAGGCTGAAACAAAGAGTGGCTAATAACTGTAAACGAGACCTCCATGCCACCGCCAAAACATTTCAAACTGTCTCCAAGTCTCTCCTGCTTTCTGCATTCCCATCCCTCTTTCTACTGTAGGGGCTGAGTAGCTTTGCATGATTACTGTGTTTTTATTGGCTTTTATAGCCACAGGCACCAATTTCCAGTCTAGAAGAAATTATGGGACCAATGCTCCTATTCATCAAAGCCTTCTACACGTTTGTGTGAGAGGAAAACAAAACTAGCAAGAAGAGAAAAATAGTGAATTGAAGTTAATTTTAAGGACTCTGAAGCCCACCTGAATTGTTTCTTACTTGTTTTTCTCACTTTACTGGTTATGTTTTTATATTTTATAATAAAACAGTTTACCCACCCCCTGAATGGGCACCTTGCCAGCCTTGGACTAATCATGTCAAGTGGATCAGTTACAAATGTCTAATCCAAACACATAAACTGTTGTCACCTGGCTGATAAAACCTTGCTCTCTATCTTTCACAATTTCACAATATGGATTTCAAAAAAAAAAAAAAAAAAAAAAACACATGTTCATGTGTAATTGTAATACAAAAGCAATCAAATAAATGTATTTATATATTTTTTTTTATATGGACACATAAGTGGGAAATGATCAGTCTTGTTTAAATCAAGTGTGAAAAAATATACAAATCTGTTAGTAATCTGTCTGCTTAATAGCTGCTAAGTGACAATGAGAACAGATCATTTAGAAAGCCCAATATTTATTTAGATTGAATCAAGTCTGCAAGTTACTATGTATCAGTGCATGTTATAATTTACAATAAGAATATATGGAACTGTTTCTAAAAAGGTTACATGACAAAAGTTAATGGTAGCTCAACCAAACTGGGGGGAAGGTGTTTTTACATATGCCCCACACGGTGATGATTACCACTGACCTGTATTTTTCTCCATGGGGGGATAACTTACACAAATAAAATTAGTATGATTTTAAAGCTTGTTTTAAGGGCTTTCCATTAAATACAATTAACTGATGCAGGTTTTCAACTGCTAAGTCTTTAGTACTGTGTAAAAACAAACAGTGTTCTTAATGAGAAAAATAATAATCTGTGTAATTAATAATCTCTTCATGGAAAGAAAATGGGCCAAAGGACAACAACAGTTGGTTAATTCAGGACCTGATGCATGCTACATGCCCACTTTTGAAGAAGTGCTGGCCCTCGTGTTTATTGGAGCTTGTAATTAGAACTGACAGCAATTCACTTTAACAAAGTCTGCTTCCTCCCCCCACCTCCACCAAACTTAACAGGTCCCTATTTATGCGCTATAAATCCAGGGCTCCCTCCTCTACTCCTTGTCTGCGAAAAGAAGAAAAAAGGGCATGCAAGAAGACAGATGATGTGGGAGGTGGGTTCAGAAAAGCACAAAGAGTGTGTGTGTGTGTGGGTGTACAGGTGCTGTTGAGTTAGGGTGTGGCAGGAGAAAGCTAGTGCCACTCTGGAGGCACTACACTGACTCTTGCTTTGTGTCTCTCACCTCAACATCTTTTGTGGTCCCTCTTCTCTTCCTCTGGTGGCTCTCTAATGCAGCCTGTCTGCACTCCTTCAAGCATGGCCACCACCCCGATTATTCACGTCTGACGCCGCCTCCTTATCTGCTGACACTTGCCTCTTGACGACCCCAAGCCAATCGTCAGCTCACTGACGACGGTGATCAATTATCTAGGGGAAGACGTGCTCTTGGGTCACTGGCAGAGAGGATGATCCTTCAAGGAAGCTGTGCTACCTGGTGAACAAAAGGGCAGGAATGATTAACCAAGGACATCCATTATCTGTAAGGCTCAAGCAGGGTGAGATAACGGTCCTGTTATATGAAAATACATGGCAGCCTCTGAGAAGTTCATCTGGAGGGGGTTTGGTGGTCGCTGCACATGGTTTCGAAACAACTATAACGTGTCTATATGCTTATATTATTATATCATGACTGCATGAACAAAAGAACAGAAGGTTAGGGCATCTACGCTCATACATTTTTTTTTTTTTATGTATTTAGTTGTTTATTCACAGCACAGCATTAATATAAAAAAGACTATTTCAGATTGTAAAATATCTGTCATACACAAGAATTGACACTGTAATGACACAACTCCCTGCTGAAGATGATGATGTATCTCTGTGATAGTCAGGGGTTCATTTCTAAATTAAAAGGTACCGGATCTTATCATTTAAAGAAGAGGGGTAGCATTTTTGATTATAGACCTAATGTGCAGACCTTGCTTTACACTAGCTCCCATCAGGGTTGTAGTGGCTTATTGTTGGTGTTGGTAATGTAGCTGCATGCTAATTTGCATAATATAATCTTCACGTTTGAAGAATCGGATGAACATCTTCAGGTTTTAACTAATCTGATGGACAGGAGCTACAACCCTGTTGTTATTAAGAACAGTAGTAGACATTCATCATTCATTTCATGAAAGATATCTGATCTGGGATCCAGGGTAGCCAGCACAAATTAACCCTTGAAGATAGTAATGAATAACAGCATAGCAGTGGGTGTGCATTTCTTCTTTTTTTGTCATCATTAAATCCAACACAACAAGTAGTGTCAAAGCAGTGTTTGCACGTTGTATGATGCAACAACTTAAAGGGGCTACATTAAAGAATTAACCAAATCGAACTGGAACTTATATTTGACATTATAAAAAGTTGCTAGATGTTTTGTATGGATTGCAATGTTGGGGTAGGGATGATCAGATCCGGATTGATACATGGCTTAATTCCCTTTCTGAAGGCGGCAGTAATGCCTAGTATAGAGGTAGGGTCATTTCAGTAAGTGCGATCTCAGGGCAAATATGATCAGTACTTAAAAATAACTTTAGAAATGAAATGGCAAGTGGGGTGTGAAAATTCAAATAATGCAGCTCTGTCCTATTCATTGATTATTTATTTATTTCATTACAATTTTTATTGATTTCAAAGACCCCATTATATAGGTGAAAAACAAACAAGAATCAAAGCATTCAACATCAAATGGCTCTTTATTTTAATTTGTGAGTTAATAACTGAGCTGGTTGAAGTTCACTGCACTTTTCACCCTTTTGAATGAATCGATGAGCAGTAGAAAAGATACCTGCAGGACATCTGCTCAAGGAGACTCTTGAGCTGCACTGAGAGCCAGCAGCAACATAACTAGCCTTTTAGAGACACCCTCTGCTGGTGTCCATGAGCCACTTTCATGCCCAGTCTCGCTGCCTGATTAGCACAGCTTAATCAGAGCGCTAAGATACCAGTCATTCCCCAAGGTTTTGCATGATTTCACTTTGAGCTGGAGCAAAAAAAGAGGTCTCGAAAAAAAGCAGCTTAGTATCTTAGCAACTTCTGTTTGGGGGAATAAATACATTCTTAATGATACCAAACGTTCAGTATTTTTTGTCTACCAGGAAATCTAAATTTAAACAAAAATAAATAAACAAATAAGTTAAACTAAAAATGTTACTCTAAGGTGCATAACAACATATAAATTGCAATGGGCATTATTCACAAAGCATTTACCCTAGTGCTGGAGACAAACAAAAAAGTTAACCATACAAAACAAATAAAATGAACTTCAGTGCTTTGTTTTCTTTTTATAAGAAATGTACTTGCTGTATCTTGTTCAATTCTTTATATTTTGCTTTCACAGTTCCCAAGCCAGGATTTATAAACATGCACTCGTTTAGAGAGATAAAAAGCCTTTAACACTATATAATACAGTATTTGAGGGATCAAAAAAAGGAAACATGCAACACTTGGAATATCTGCTGGCTTGAGTCTGTTTATCCAAAGTATCCCGTAAATGGTGACACTCCAGTAAGTGTCATGATTGTTCCATATAACCTCTGAGATAGTGTTTGGGGTCAGTAAATGCTTATCTGACAATCTTAGCTACCAAACTCCAAATATCCCCAAGCTACTGCAAAACCTACAGCTACCGTGTTAATGGCCCCCCTACCTCTGCGCAAGTGACACCTGGTGACTGGAGATTTGATTAAAACAAGTGTTTCTGTGGCGACCGGATATGGAGAAGAGCCTCCTGGGATGGCTCAGAGTGCACCACAGGTCAAGGTAAGACATTACCGCCATCTGACCCTAGCCTCAGTCATGTGTGAAATTGTATCTGATAAAAGCAATATAACATTTAGACCACCATATGCACAGTATAGTCACAAAAACACAGGTTAAATATGGGCTACCACGTGGCACTGATGCAATGAGATCGTTTTTTTTTTTTTTGTCTCTTCAACTTTCTACATAAAGTACTGTTGGTTATCAGTCTCACCACCCAACAGGTCACTACGTTCAAGGTGAAACCAAGATCTCCCACCTGCTGCTCTTAAATCTTTTAGATCATTGAAGTGTACAATATGTGCTTGATAAGAAAAGTCTTGGCCGGTCAAAAAGTGGCAGCAAATGGTGTGTACCCAAGCCTCAGTTTAATCTTAAATGTCAACATCTCCAAATGTTAAATATATTACCCCTTCAGGTCCACAGAGGCTGCACAGAGAGTCCCCAGAGAACTCCACATATATTTAATGTATGGAAACTTTCACTGCAGTAGTTAAATACAGATCTGGTGATGCTTACAGACAGAATGTCACCAATATTTACTTTTACTGCAGTGCAATTTTTTTTATTTCTTTCTTGTCTGTGACTTGCTTTTCCCTCAGTTTTCAACTGGGGGCCCCCATTCAATCTGTTTTTAAAAATGGGTCCTACAAACAAAAAAGTTTGAAAAACTTTTGAGACTGGGTCCATTTAAATATATTATATATATATATCTATATAATATATATATAATTTATATTATATATATATATATATATATATCTATATATGTTGACAACTCTTTTCGTTATTTAGTTGAGAAAAGCATTACCTGTGACATTTTTGCATTTGCACATTATCTTACATGACATGTTATGACAGTGACAGGAATGCAAAATGAATCAAACACAAATGCAAATATTATATCCTAAATTTCCAAAGTAATCAGCAATTTAAACGTTTTCATAGGAACATACATTTATTGTACATTGATACCCCTTTTACTTTTGTAAAATAAGTAGAATGTTTATTTCCCATTCTAAAACAATTGTGATTGCTAAGAAATGGGAAACTCAATTAGTAAAGTAGAAACTAAAATAATGAAACTAAAATATTCAGAAATATTATAGGTTATTGTTGTAACAGCTTCTATTCAAGACACCCTCCCCATTGTTCGAACGAGCCTCCCACTGATGGAAATATCTGCTGTGCTCTGCTCTGCACTGCACTGTGCACCAAGAAACATGACAGATGCATCAGGAGGAAAAAAAAAAAAAAAAATCAGGCTGCTTTCTCTTCCATAATGCAACTTTCACTTCACAAAATAACTCAGCCAAAAGGTAATCAAGGATCCCTGTGTGTAAACTGTCATAATGTAGTTAAACATAGGCTGGTAGAGCCGGTAAAAATTCGATCTGCTGCTAGTTGTCATGTAAACAAATAGAAAAAACTGACATCACCAATGAGGCATATATTTAAGAGCCACAGATATCTATTGATTTCTCAGGCTAAAAGAAGTGTTGATAGGCTAAAAATGTCGAAGCAGTGCTTTGTTTTTATAAACCTTGCAGAGTGTCTCAGCCAAATAAGATTACCCTACTTCCTCATCCTTGTAATGTTAACAGATAATAACAGCATTTGTTCCTCCCAAGAAGGGCATTACCAGATAACTGTGCCTTTTCATGACCCGTCCTCACTTGTAGTTCAGCACTTCACAATAACATTAAGTTATCTGGCAGAAATGCTTATTAAATGTGAATGATTAATTACTGACTAGTTTTAGCCCTTGTTTGGGCTTGTATCATTGATGTTAGTTGGTATTTTACATATGCTTTGTATGGTTCTGTAATTGTTTGAAAAACCTATAAACTGACCACAAAAAACTGCTTTATATGGGAAAAGGGGGGTGCACTGATCCTTCCTCTGTCACCTCAGGAGGCCCACGTTTACAACTCGCCTGCATCACAAAGAAACAAGCCAAAGAAAGAGGTTCCATTTTCACTGCAGGGCAGTAACATTCAATAAGGATGAACTTCAGCATGTTGTTAGACTGCAGTATAACTGTACTATAACTGCATTCAACTGATCACAGTGTACGTTACATTTTAACATCACATGAACTGCACTGCACCCGTTCAATACACACCAATTGCTGTGTATTGGGTGTTAACACTAAACTCAGTGTGCTGTCTTTTTTCCGCCCAAAGTGTTGTTTTCACATTAGATGACCATGAGACCATGACTTTTTTGCTTAACAAAAGGTTTATAGGCTAATAATTCTAATCAAATACTAAAAAAAAAGTCTTGAAAAGTGAAATTCAGCTTACAAAGTATGGAACTGTATAGGGCTTACATGTATATATTTTTTTTTTTTTAAAAGTCACACTTTACATGAAATGAAATACAATTTCAAATGTTAAAAAGCAAAATGTACTCATTTTTCCAACATAATACTAATACATCTGGGATATTTTTTAGAAGCGTTTTTTGGTATTCCAAATTGGTTTAATAAACTAAATTAGAATCAAATTGAATCACAGGGTCCTACCAAAGCAGGCAATGTTGTTAATATGCACTGACATGAAAGCCTTTCTTTTTTTTGTCCTATACAACTACAGTGTGTAAACTGCGTGGGGGCTCATTGGCATAAATCTCGGCTGTGACCTCAGAGGTAAACTGGATTTACATTAGTTTCTGACAAGAATTAAATGAAGGCCTTGTGGATACAAGAGCAGCCTTCTAGACTGCAACAGATGGGCATGAATGTGTTCCCTAGGCAAACTATCAGGGACATCTGTGTCCTCCAAATTCTGGTGGTCTCAACCAATTAACAAGCAAAGAAAAGAGACCTCACACCCAAGGCAGGAGTGCCTGCATTAGTCCATCAAAAATGGGATTGGTTTAAACAAGGATTTTTCTTTTTAGAAAAATAAGTGCTGCTGAGATGTGTGATTAGTTTTTCTTCTCTTTATTTGAAAGCTTTTGGTTTCGCTTGAAGACCACAGTGTTAACCCTTTCATAACCTCCCAACTTTCTGGAAGCCCTTTTACAAAGAAATACAGTGTTTTTATGTAACGGAAATTAAACTATTCAGACATTGCCTCTCCATTTTCTCTCCTAAAAGCTGGATATGTTCAATAGCCCTTTTAATTAATATAAGAAGTGTCTTTTTTTTTTCTTCTCCCTAACACTGATTAACCTGGATTCTCCAAGTTCATATTACAAGGTGTTTCCTAAAATCTAATAAAAAATGAACCACTAAACTAAGATTGTTGATTTAAATACTTTATTTTTTGCTTGAGTTTAAAATATGTTGCCTTTTTACTTAAATCCATGTGAAGACTTACTGTCCTAATATAATTCTCTTCATAGAAGCTGTGACTTGGGTAAGTTCTCCTAGTTTAGATTTGTTTCTGCACAAAATAGTTTGACTAACACAAGAAATCAAGAGTATTTAGTGTGTCAGTCTATAAACATACCCCAAAGAAGAAATCTTAATATATGCAGCTAAATATCAATTAGTGATTTGGTGTGCCCGTGGGATATAACAGACTCACTGATCCTTAATCCTGAAGAAATGGCTTAGAATTTGAAAGACAACAATAACATTCACAGGGGTAGGCCAGGCCAGTTTTGTAGTTCAAGGATACTCTGTAAATTAGAGGCTTTTCACACATAGTTTACCTGAGCCTTTTCCATTTGCATCATTTGATGTCAAACACTGTCAAAATGGAAATAGAGTAAATTACCTTTATCTCCCAATTGCCTTCATCTGCTAATTATTGTTTTAAAGAACCCATTACCTAATAGCCCCTTTGCTTGCAAATGATAAAGGAGTGAATCGTTAGGAAAAAGGCGAGGCCTAACCTCCAAGGAAAAACAGGCTCAGTCCTCCCACTAATCTGGTCATGCAGCCCCACAATTCAGCCGACTAGCTGTGTACTTCAGCTAACACCCGCAACCCTTTGTCAATGTTAATGAGGATTGTAAAGGCTCACTGTGTCATGTATATGCATGATCCCACTGAGTCTGCTGCTCCTATATAACACAGAACTGCATATAAAAAGCTGGCTAAGCTGAATACACCACAAATACTATTAATGAATGAAAGCTCACGTACTTCTAAGTTCAGCTCAGAACCTTTAAGCAAAAGAAGATCTTCAACAAACACTATTACCAGCCTCTGCATTAACCTTCCCATATAGGGTTACGTTTAAAGAAACTAAATGCTGCTTTAGTTAAAAGTCCCTGTGGTAGCCATTATTACACAGGCATGTCTTTCTAACATTACTGCACTGAGTGAGTGGGGGGCTGACAATAAAGGGTAATGGGAATGGAATACATGCACAGTAAGTGTGAGCACAGAAGAAATGATCACGTGAACGATGTCATTAAAATATATTAATAGTCTGTGCATGTCTGTTTTTATTGTGCTACTTGTTTGCTGCTGTCTCTGGCCCCAGGGCCTCGTGTGATTTTCCTAATTAATACCCTGAATTAATACATAAATGAATCTTTTTGTGACTAATAAAAAAGTGATATGCTGGAAATGCAAATATCCTCATAATAATAATTTAAATAAATACATTTGATCTTGCTGAATTAAAATATAGCTGTAACTTATGGTATGTTGTGCAGTCCCCATTCTATTTGACCATAATCCAATTCACGGCCCCAGGGGTGTTGACAAGAGCACATTCGTAAAAACTTAAAAAAAAAAAACAAACAAAAAACAAAAAAAAGTGGTCAGTTTTCTAATATTTTAGGTATCCCAATATGCTTTGTTTCCAGAGAGATAGTACATTTCTGTAAACATCAATACAGAACATAGATGGAACAAGAAGTGCTCAATTCTTTATTATTTTTGATAGATGCTTGATGTTGATTGTATTGGTGCTTACACAGACTGTGTGATGCCTCTAGCTAAATTAAAGCCCAGGCCCCCAAAAATTACTGTGCATTATTAATAATAACAAAAAAAAAAGCCTCCACTCAGACTGAGGAAGACAACACAGTGTATTATCAGTGTATTTTGATAATACAGACATGACTTTTCCTGATACTTCAAGGTAACTGTCCTGCTGTGAAAACTGCCTTTAAGAAGGAAGGACCCAGCATGGTAGTGCTGCAAGATGATAATACTTTGGGCATGGCACAAATGTGTTAGTAAAACCACAGGGGCCCCTGCTTATCACAGATTATACTGTGCGGCACAATGAGAGAATTATCTACTGAGGCCTCCAACGAACCTGTGTGACAGTTCTGTCACACTTCAATCATCCTGTCTGTGTGGACGGTGGCTCCTCACAGCACTGCAACCTACAGAACCTAGCAGAGCGATCAGCAGATCTTGCTTTACTCCAGCTATCAACATCTCAAGTGTTAGCCTGGTTAGTGGAATAAATAATATTGTGCTTCATATCTTACCAACACAATTCTGACACTATTGTATCTCACTTATTTTCCATCACTTTCATATTAAATACAAAATCAAATAAAAATTACACATTTAAAATAAAACTATCAGTTTCTGTAGTTATTCTCTCTACCTGAGAACAAATACAGAAGGATGAGGAAGTGACATTATCCAACTTTCCATCTTAGGTTGGGTTTGTAATGTTTTCAATCCACAGATTTGCTCAGTGTACTCTAATCTATGGTTTATTTTGGTGAAATTAAAAAAAAATGGGCTACATTCTCAAAGCTCTTTAATCCAAATCATCAGTGGCACATTTTTGTTTTCAGAAAGGAGCAAAGCATACAAAAAAGTTACCAAGCCATAACTAAACAACTCTGAATTTTAAGTTATGGGCTTGTTAGTAGACTTTTGTCGTTTCTTATTTAGAATTGTACAGTAATTTGTGTTTTTTTTTTCTTTCTCAAAATTGAGTTTAAATAGTAAACCGCTTTGCGAATGTACCTATCCCAATATGTTTCAATAATGTGCTTTTGTTTTTTAGATGCCTCAGAAAACAAGTTTGAGCAACATTTTTACATTTGTAATAAGTTTCTGTTGTAGAGTACTGTTATATATATATATATATATATATATATATATATATATATATATATATATATATATATATATATATATATATATATATATATTATAACGATTATAAACTGTGCACTAACCCTTCTAATAGTGTTAGTGCAAAAATCTACTGAAGGAAAAACATGTTTAAATCAACAATATTGTAGATGTAAAAAAAAACCTAAAAACAAAACAACAAAAATGTGATTGACTGGCACCAAATTATAGAAATATAGCACTTTTGTGAAGACATACTGCCACCTACTGGTAAACTGATTAAAAAAAAAAAAAAAAAAAAATTTTGTTGCTTTACACTCTAGTAGTCCCTTTCACTGATTACATGCAGTATCAATAATAACAAACAATCAATAATGTCCTCAGAGGCGGAACAGACCTATCAAAGTGCTGTTCTTGAAAAGACACACATATTCCATGTAGTACCGCTACTGATGTTTTTTTGTGCCTTTTTTAGGAACCTTTATTGTATACGCATACATCATTTTCTCTTAAAAAACATATAGCTTCTTTTGTGATCATTTTTCCCGTTATTTTGTCATGGAGTCATAAAGAACAACAGAACGATTGCACATAGCTATAAGTAATGTGTAATGTAAGAGTATGATTACAATACACAATTCACATTTCTATAGCGCCTTTCATCACAAGGATCCAAAAGCACACATCAGGTACAGAAATAATATATTTAAGTTTAGTTATATGTCTCAAATGATAAAAGGACACTTTGGTAACTTTCCTAATGAGTTTTGAATGATAAATCAGGGTAAAAGATGACTACCAAATTTCTCATTTCTAGTTTTAATTCTGATGAAAGACTGATAAAGTCTTACTCAAATACATGTTTGTTTTTGTTGGTTTTGTGAGCCAACTAGCATAACCTCTGTTTTATCAGAATTAAAAAGTTCTGGAGACATCTAAAACTTGATGTCTGCAAGGCAAGCAGCTTTAAAGACACATAGCATCTGAGTAACAATAGAAGTTCAATCCATGTCTGTGGATAATATCACCTAACGGTAACATATACAACAAAAATAAAATAGAAATAGAGCCTTGCAGGACACCCCAGACAACTTCATGCTTGCCAATTTCACCTCCCCAACAAGACAGGACAACTCCTGACAATCCCACTGAGCTTTCAAGATGATTCAATAAAATGAAGTGGTCCACAGTCTCAAAAGTCTGAGTCAGAGCATACCAACAGATAATTTACTACTCTAACAAAGGCCATCTCGGTGCCATGTGCAGCACGAAATCCAGACTGCCATTTTCATATACGCTATTAAGAGCATATATGAAAAACTGATTGGCAACAACTCTTAGCTAAAAATAGCAGATTGGGTGTCCCTGAGAGCCTCACCTGGTAGAAGCGCAACTACATGGTGTACAGGGTGAGTCACACAGCGCAGGTTTGTGTCCTGGTGTGTGAAGTAGGCTGGTCTTCACTGGGGATTCCGAAGAGAGCATCACATTGGCTCTGGCGCCTTTGTTGCTGAGGGAGACAAAACCAGCACTGGATTGTTTCTCCTCATCGCACTACAGCGAACCCTGCTGGCCAGGCGCCTAGGCAGCTCAAAGATGGACACCTGCAGGGCTAGCCCATGTCCTCCAGTGGCTGGTACCTCGCTTACATCCACTCTCGAGTTCCTGGGTGAAAAAGGACGCCCTCTGATCCTTCAGGTCCCCTGAGCAATGTGTGGAGTTGCTGTGGTGAGGCGAAAAGCGAATGTGCATTCTAAAGTGGAAGAAAATCAGGGGAAAAATAATAATTGGAGACATTAAATATATAGGGTGAAGTCAGTTAAAGTGGGATATCTAGTAAAATGGGACACCGAAGGTTTGTTTACTTTTTTTAAAACACTGGCATGACCCAATCATTAAAGATTTTACTGAACTGTTGCAAGACAAGTATTTAAGAGATCCAAAGGTTTTCATTGGTGTCAGTTTATCAAAGTGGGAGTGGCTTGCCCTATAAGGAAGTCAGGACCATTTTAGAACAAGGTAAGCACATGGTAATGAGAACCCACAATGTACAATCCTAAGATTTTAATTAAAAAACAAATAATGCAGTCAGGTTTATTAAGCTGTATTTATGGACTTAATCAAGCACTGTTGTATTTAATTTTTCTTATAATTAAATTATTTCACTCATCCCCCTTTACCAGAGTATGATAAAGTGGGAGAGCGTGTTTCAGGTAAAGCTGGATGCTCTGCTCACCACAAATACTGTTGTAGAACTATATTTTAGACAATTTCCATATATAAAATTAGCTTATGGAAGTTGCACATTACACATTCATAGTTATAGAAAATGGTAGAATCAACCTAGTTTTACTAACAAATGGAAAACAAATATATATTCATACAAAAATAAATTACATTCCACTGTTGTATTTCAGAACAAAAATTACACCAAAAAGAAAGACAAGGAAAGAGGCAGACAAAAGAGGAGTAAAAAAACTTAATCAGTGGAGTGAGGAAAGGATGAAGGGATGTATAGAAGAGTACAGAAAGAATGTAGTCAGGACTTGTTGCAAACTTGCGATTTTTAGCTCGAGCATGGAATTTCCCTGTAGCAGGGAGAGATCTGTGCTGACTCTGCTGGCGTGTTCATGGGCTGCAGGAAGAGGGCGGCAGTCGTCCAACAACCGCCTGTGAGTCATGGCAGTGACACGGGGAGGTGGGAAAGTGGGTGTGTGGACTTTCCCCCTCTCTGAATGGCTGAGAGGCGAGACTTGGGAGATTGTTGGTCCTATAAAATAACGCTCTGCTGTTTCCTCAGGTCTGCCCTTATAGACGCGCTGAGAGTGCGGAAACGCTGGTCGCAGACCGAGAACCAGCCGGGAGAGAAAAAGACACAGTGTCAGAGACAGTGAGAGCGGGGAACCCTTGGGCAGACCCCTTAAAAGTATAACAGAGCAGGCTAGGTAGACGGCAGCGTAGGACGGAGGTCCAGGTCGCACGGGCAGCGGCGACCGAGATATTGCTGCAGAGTGCAGCACCTTTTATTTGTAGTTTTGTTATTGTGTTATTTTTTCCCTTGTTATTTTTGCCTTCTGTTTTCATTATTATTTCTTTGAGCACCTGCAAGGGTGCCGGTATTGTGTACCATCTCTTGGTATGCCCGTGGTTCTGTTTACCATCGTTGGTAAATCAGACCATGGACCCACAGCGCCATCTGCGGGATAAACTTAAAAATAGCACCCGAGAATAAAACTGGGCACCTGTGCGGTGTTGCCAAATCCACCTGTCTGCCTCCTGTGTCAGTGACTTACCCACCACCCTTCCACAGTCCCCAAATCTTCTCTACAGCAAAGAGTAAAAGGCATTGTAAAAGGTCATATGCATGCTTCAGGCTGGAATCCTTGGCTGCCATTGGAGGCTGAAGATGAGCTGGCAAGTCTTATAAAGACTTTAGCCCAGCGAGGGTTCCCACTGAGAAAGCCCAAAGCCTGGCTTTTCAGTTTGCAATGGCATACCCAGCTTTTCAGAAAGTAAAAAGAAAGCAGGATACTACTGGTTTCAAGGCTTTATGAACCATAATCCTTCCCATAACATTCAAAAACCTGAATCACTTTCAGCTGCACGGGCAGCTGGATTAAATCTAGTGATTGTAAAGAAGTGGTTTACAGAGTATGGAAAGTCTGTTGTCCAAGCTGAGCATTGAGAATCTTCCATCAAACATTTGGAATTGTGATGAATCAGGGCTCCAAGATGACTTTGTTTCATCAAAAGTTGTTGGGAGATATAGGAAAACAGAGCTTTGAGATTACTCTGGGAGGGAAAGGGGAAACAACCACAGCACTCGCTTCCTTCAGTGCAGTGAGTTATGGACCACTCATGATCATTTTTCAAGGAAAGCGGATGAAAAATGAATGGTTGTATGGGTCTTCTGAAAACGCAGTCGTGAGAGTGTATGATAACACCGTGTAACAATTTTTTTTTTTTTTTTTTTTGGTTCCTGGGTAGTAAGTGTTATTTCCTAATTGCTTATGCCTCAAAAGTATAGAAAATGGCTATTATTCCCCACAAACTTTGCTTTTGTGACCAGGACAGTGATATTTTGAAATTTACCTATTTTCCAGAACATTCCAGATAGATCCAGTGCTGAGTAAACTTGGAGTAACTTCTAGAACTTTCCAGTAATATAAATAGTAGTATAAATACAGGGGCCTTAAGCCCACCAGTTCAGTTTAGTTCCAGCTGCCTAAATGGATACATATCTGCATTTTTCTGAGATGGCATCAAGAGGCTGGAAGCATCCGGTAGACGCATTTTGCTATGTCTGCGGCCAATTTATCAAGACAAGAGCGAAAAAGTACTCAGTGGAAGCATCTGCTAAGATGTGTGAGGCCTACAAGGCATATTTCGGCATGCCTGTCGGGGATCAAGACAAACCCTGGGCACCTCATTTCACCTGCGAGCACTGCAAAAAAACTCTGGAAGGTAAGATGGACAATTTTATGTTATTCGGACTGGCAAGAATGCACCTGCTATCACGTATCCAAACCTTCCGTCATCCATCGCCCCGGTGCCACACTGCCATGAGCTCCCCATACCCATTCCTCTGGAGAGAGAGCAGCCGTCTTTAGAAGAGAGCAGCAAGTCAGAGAGCGAGGAAGACGTTGCAGATCCAGATTACAACTTCAGAGGTGGAGCTGAGTACAGAAACCCATACTACCCCAACCAAAAAGACCTCAACGACTTGATTAGAGATCTTGGTCTCACCAAGTCCAATGCCAAGCTTTTGACGTCTAGGCTCAAGCAGTAGAACTTGTTGGATGAAAGTGTGCATGTCGCAGATCAGAGGAAGCGTCGCCAACCGGAATCGCCTGTAACCAGAATGAGTGGCGCCTCTTCATTGACAGCTCATCCAGCAGCCTCAAAGCCGTGCTGCTCCATAATGGTAACAAGTACCCGTCTCTTCCCCTGGCTCACTCGGTGCACCTCAAAGAGGATTACAACAGCATCGAGACCTTGCTGGACACCTTGAAGTATGATGAGTATGGCTTGGAGGTCATAGGAGACTTCAAAATGGTAGCATTCCTGATGGGTCTCCCTGCTATCTTTGCCTTTGGGACAGCAGGGACACCAAGGCGCACTACCACAGATGGGACTGGCCACAGCGGACCGAGTTCTCTGTGGGGAGGAACAACGTCAAGCGGGAGCCACTGGTGGACCCCCAGAAGGTGCTGATGCCACCACTGCACATCAAATTGGGCCTTATGAAACAATTTGTCAGAGCTCTAGATAAAGAGTCAGCAGCCTTCAAGTACCTTCAAGACTTCTTCCCTAAGCTGTCTGAGGCAAAGGCCAAAGCCAGTGTCTTCGTCGGACCACAGATAAAGAAGATCCTGGAGTGCAATGAATTCCCCAAGAAGCTCACTAGTAAGGAGAAAGCGGTTTGGAACAGCTTTGTCGCAGTGGTTCGGGGCTTCCTGGGCAATCACAAGGCCGAAAACTATGTGGAGCTAGTTGAAACTCTGGTGAAGAACTACGGCACAATGGGCTGTAGGATGTCCCTCAAAGTCCATATCCTTGATGCTCATCTTGATAAATTCAAGGAGAACATGGGAGCGTACTCGGAGGAGCAAGGCGAGCATTTCCAACAGGATATACTGGACTTTGAACGCCGCTACCAAGGCAGTATAACGAGAACATGATGGGAGACTACATTTGGGGGCTGATTTGTGAAAGTGATTTACAGTATAATTGTAAATCTCGAAAAACTACTCACTTCTAAATCTTTTGTAGTCATTTTTGTATTACTTTAGTATAAATACATGTTAATTTGGATTCATATGTTGTTTTTTTCTGACTTTATGTGAACGAAAAGACACAAATCCGCCCGTTTTTCTTTTAAAGGAGTGGCAAAAAACCTCACATCAGCCCATCGTGCAGCCATTTCCAGAACTTAAAGCATCGGAGGACCACGCAGTTCTGAACTGCATATAGGCTGACCTGCAGGTGCCCAGCCAGACACAGGGGTTGCTGGTGTGCGGTGAGCCAATGACTCCTTAGCTGACTTAACCTCTACCCCGCTCAGGCAGCGCTTGGCCAATTGTGCGCCGCACCCTAGGAACTCCTGTCCACGGTCGACAGTGGCACAGTGGCATAGCTTGGATAGCTTGGAACCGGCAATCTTCAAGCTATGGGGCACACGCTGCACTCCTAGAGTAGTGCCTTTACCAGATACGCCACTTGGGAGCCCAATACATCTGTGATTACTAACTGCCAACTAACTTTTACTTCCCCTTTCTCAATACTTCCAGCTAGCCTACTTGACCCTGAAGTATTCCCCATTAACAACCCAACAGCAAAATGAAATTACAATGTTACCCATTCACAGAACTGCGTAAAATGTAAAAGGCAATGCAATTTTGCAAAAGTTTAAAAACAAAAAACAACAACAGTTTCTAGAATTAAAAAAGTATCCAAAGTCAGTATTCAAAATTGCAGAATACAGTGCTCGATAAGGCCCTAATGTCACAGCTCACTTGCAAATGAAAATGCACAAAAGCAACTAAAGATCACAGACTTAAAAAAAAAATGCATCACAGTATCAAACAGTTTTATGATTAACTGTTTTACAATACCGTAGCTTGTCTCATTCACTTTGTTTTTGGTCCATTTTTGTCACGTGAAATTGGAAGAAGCACCGTGTAACTGCACAATAAAGGCAGATTGATGTGGCACGCGAGAAAATAATGGTCTGTGATAGATAAACAAATAAATTGTAACATTGAAGAGATGGGCTTTGTATCAGAAAACTGGAGACAAAGTGTCGGAAATTGCGTGAGACGGGTGGGTGCATTCATTTTACTACATATAAAATGGGGATTGATTTGTTTCTTAATACAAGGATGGTAAAATGTGACTGACATGCATCTGAGTGTCGTATATCGAGTGCTGACGGTGTATATATGTATGTATGTGTGGATAGATCAATAAATAGACAAACAGATAGATAGCTAGATAGCTAGATAGATAGATAGATAGATAGATAGATAGATAGATAGATAGATAGATAGATAGATACGTACCACTTTGGTTGCAAATGTCTTAACCCCAATATGCCTTTCCTCCAGTTTTTGAAAACCTTACCAAAGTCACTCCTGGTTTGTCCTTCTCATGTGTCGAATGTATTAACCTCTCCCTGTAAATAAAATATAAATAGCCATGTGAACATGTGGATTATTTCAAATACATTTTAATGTTGAATATACCTGTTTACAAGATATTATTGCCATGTCCTCAAACCCAAACAGAATTGAAGAAACAGAATATAAACTTAATTTGAACTATTTTGTTTTTTCTGCTGATTTATATGTACATAGAGCTGCATTGACCACTAATGTCGATGACAGAATGGATGCTGGCTGTAATGCATCAATACTTCATTAAACCTGTTTGGTGTAGATTGCTAATGCTCATTCAAACCCAGACACAGATCACCAGAATTTACTTCACTTGCTAGTGTCTTAGGCAAGGGCATACACATTGAGATACCCTGGTTTTGAATTATTTCCAATTATTTATTTCTTACTAAGCCACATGTTGCGATTAGATTCTGGATAGAGGCATTTTATTACAAGGAAGTTGTTTGCCACACACCTACATTACGGGCAAAGAGATAAGGCTTTTATTGTTATTCACAATAAAAGCAAATGGAAAGGATGGGTCTTTATATGGTTATTACCAAGTCTGACTAAGATCATTCAACAGCTATGCTGACTGGCCAAAAATATTGAGTATGTCTATAATAGCTCAGATTGAGTTGCTCTCAAGGCATTGTTTGATTGGAACCGGTGTTTCTTGTCCAGGGTTGAAGGCTGACTGGACCAAGCACTTATTTACTTTTATCAATATACGCACGTGTCTGGATGCTCAACACACAATGACATGCTTGAGACCAGGGCTGTAATTTCTGTGGTGTTTTTTTTTTTTTTTGCAAACTTGCCATTTCAGAAACACTCAGAAACTGTCTTGATGGAAAGGCTGGTAAGGCATCCAGTGTGTTGAGGGATGAACCAGTTGAGCTCTCGCTATCATGTCCCTTGTGAAGTCACATAGATGTGTCTCCCATAACTGTTGCTGAATAGTTGCACAAAATGCCAGACAGATTGAGGGGACCACATGACGCGTCATATGACCGCCTGTATTTGCAAACATTTGTACTTATTTTTGGCCAGTGTCTGCCTCATAAGTGCAATTTTGAAGGAAACAAACATAAAGCAAACATGTCATGCAGTACTTGAAAAAAGATCTATTTCAAAGCCTTAATTACAGGTGTTCTTGAATTTCATTTGTCATCTGAAACTGTCTCCTCCCCTCAAACACCAAACCAACCAGCTTCTTCCCATAATTATGACATGCTTCAATCCCGAAGACACTGCTGGTGAGAATGACCTTGGAAGTGAAACAGTAACAAACTATATGAAAGTATGGCAACCAAATTGAGAAAATGATTTAACCTAGTATTACACCAGATATCATTTAAAAAAAGGAAAATGCATGTTTGTTACATTTTTTTTCAAAACTGCATCTCTACATAGGGAGTGTCAGTACACTGTAATTAACATGTATGGTATTCCATGACTGCTGCAAAATCTTAATCTGCTCAATAACAAAACACTATGGGAATAATCTGACTGACATCACCATTCACTGCACCCCCATTCTAAAACATGAAAAAGAAAGTTGAGCCTTCTATGCCAACAATAACGGCTGTTATGGGATGGGATGGGATGACTGCTGTGCCTGTGGTGAATCACTAGCTAAATCTAGTCATTTGAGAGCCAGGGAAATTCCAGAAGAGTATCTCAAAACATCTGTTTAAATGCTGGAAAGTTTGGGGGGAATTTTTCTTGGCAAAAAGACACATGCACCTATTGACCCAGTCAGGAAAACAAGACTGCAGTGAAAGAAATCCAAGCATGCACACATTTCTCTTGAGTTATTTCTGACTTAATCTTTTTAAATTGCCTTGTTTTATACATTGTTGTTTTAAATTCTAAGCTACTGCATATGCTTTTGTCTAAAATAGTTACCAATTAAGTTTAATTATCTACATTATAGTTTATCTAACTCACACGCACATTTATATATATATATATATATATATATATATATATATATATATATAATATTTGCCAAAAGCTAACTTACATAAAGCTGGATTTATTAGTTATTAACAAAGAACATAAGTATATGACAATGTTGCCGACTGAATGAGATAATTACAAGAAGCCGATATAGTAGCTTAAATATGTTAGACTCTACAGTATTTCACAATTTGGGAATTTCCCCCAACAAAAGCACATGAAAACAACACACACTCAGCGCAGCCGTCGCGACCCGACAGATCCCTGGGAATTGTAGGAAACACATCAAAACAGCAGACAACAAACAAGCTACATTTTTGTTTGTTTGTAATTTGAAAATCCCTAGGATGCCTTCGTTTGCATAGGGGAAAAAAAAACAAAAACATGCATATTGTATGACAAAGGAAAAGTGTATACATTTTTTTTTTTTTTTTCTGTAAGGGTCAGTATACATCTGATTCCAGTATTTCAGATGTGTGGTTTTACGTGAAAGTTTACGACAGGGGCGGGCATTAAATTTAAATAGCCCACAAGTCATGTGGTTCAATGTTCAGGAACGAGTTTAAAGCGAAGCTTACTCTGACCTACTTCAAAAGGAGGGAGAGTACAGTGTTAGCTATTGAAGCGTTGCATGCAATCTGCTTGTTGCGTTGAAACGATTTAATACGCCATTGCCTTTGGAAGAGTGGCACTTATATTTTGGAGACCTTTATCATCTCATCATTTGAAAGGATCCGAAGAACAAGGTAAGCTAAGCAAATTTTTTGTAATATAACTAAGAAAAGACACACGTTTTCTTATCAATAGAAAAAATAAATGCTGTGAGACGATTAAACTCCAGCTACCAGCATCATACAAAGATAAAGTTGCTAATGTAACTGATATAGAGTAGCCCTTTAAAAATTGTGTAATTATTCAAAGCATTGTTCACATGATCTGAGTAAAAGAAAAAAGATTCAAACCCTGGTAAAATGCTCTAGTCTTGCAGATTGACTGGTTCATTAAGTTCAAGAAACACAAGGATCCACGTTAGACCCCTCCTTTGTCCTGAAATGCTTTCAAATATCCCAACCAGGATACACTTGAACACAAAATAGAATACAACAGTGTTTTTTTTTTTTTTTAGTAAGTACCAGATTTTTGCATTTAAATGTCAGGTTCATTTATGAAGAAAGCAGTAAGACTTAAGCCCGATTTTGGGACCACATAAACAGGTGTTATATTAATACTGGCACCAAGGAATTGTTCTGATTGCTTAGTTTATTCACCATGCAGCTACATCAGCATTATGTTACATTGTTTTAATTTGTACCAAAACAATTCTTAAGTGCCACCACTGTATTACTTGCATTTTACATAGCTAGTGAATTTGTATAACATAGCTATAGCCTACTATATAGTGAAATAATATTGTAAGGGGAAATGCAATGCAAACTAATACTGTAAAATATCACAAGATATTTATTACTCATTATTGATAAAAAATATAATATTAATGAGTAAGTAAATACAATAATACTGTAGCGTTTCAGGGTAAACAAAAAGGGAGGCAGAAGATGGCAGCAAGATCCCATTCCGATATTTATTAAGGTCAGCGTCAGGACATCCCAACACAGCCCCGAACTGCTCGCAGGCAAATCCTAAATAGAGATCTCCCCGCTCCGCCCTATTGGCTCACACACACAAGAGTACATTTACATACACACTGACCAATCGCTCAGACCCTCAGTCCCACGCAGCAGCTGACTGGCGGAAGTGAACAAAAATCACAGTGCAGTAAACACAGACCCCATCTACATACAGCTGCACTGTGCATGCGACACCCTAGGCAGCGCACGCGCACTGCCTAGACACAAAACGCTCTTTACACACAGATTCATGCAGGGTGAATTATTCACTGCGAGAATGACAGGACAGCACACACACACACACACACACACACTTAGTACAGATCACTACATAGCTCCCCCCTTAAGTTCTCTTCATCCCTGAAGAGACAATGTTACAGTCCTGAACGATCTGGAGCTGGCCAGACACCTGCAGTTGATCCCTGGAACTGTGTACGCAGTCTGCTACTTCAGGAGGGGCTTGTTTTTTTGTTTTTTTTTCTAACCATGCCTAAAATTCTGATTTCAGACTCAAAACACCAGGATTTTAGTTATTTGATACACTTCATTCTTCTTCCATTCTGCACAAGTTATTTACATTCGGTTCATTGTTTTCAAATCACGCACAAAAGTGCCTTCTAGCCACAGGATCGCATTTCAATTTGAAGTTATCGACTTTCCATGATGAAAACTAAGTTCTGGGAGGTTACCTTATGTCTTCTGCTTTCGACCAACTCTGAGAAGACACCTGATTTCTAGTCCTGTGCGAATCATGCTTTATTTTCTAATTTACAAAAAAACCTCAATAATACCTTAAAGGCGTGAAGACGTTACATTATTAGTCTCTGCCTTGCTAGTCTCTCCTGGCAGCCCTTTCTGGGTTTTTGTAACCAATAGAAGATCATCCTTTTCCACAACTAGCCAATCAAAAGTGTTAGGGGTGGCCCGTAAACCCTCTCCAAGTCAACTATCTCAAAGGGGTGACAAGTGAAACAAAGCACCAGTGTAATATAGTATTTAGGAATGCATCACATTCGGATTATTACTTGTTAAAAATAGTCCTGAATGTCAAAAGTGTGGATTTGATATTTGTTTTGTGACCAGTTCACGTGAACAGATGTGAACTGGTCTGAATCTGCCTAAGTATGCAGTTGTTACAGTAACCTTGTGGAATCAGGGAATTTAGCTGTAAACAATACCAAATCAGTATATAGTACTATTGAATCGGTGTGGAATGTATATTTCTAACTATTCATTTAATTGCATTCTGAAATGTGATATTTAAATGCTTTTATTTTTTTATTTTTTTAAGAACAAAAAAAAGCTGTGGAGATGCACAACATGGATGACATTGAAACAGAGGAGATATTAACCTGCCTCCGAATAACCGCTCATCATCCACTGCACGAAATCCAAAACGTGTTTCAGCTGATCAACTTTAACAAGAAAGAGAAACACCTGGCAGAAAATCCCCTCAAAATCGGCCGCGACACAAATTCATGCCACATTTCATTATATGATCGGCGGGTTTCCCGGGTCCAGTTTAGTATTCAGGCTTTCCGACACTTCAACAGCTCACAACTGTTCTTTGAAATCCAAAACCTGAGCAGAAGAGGAAAGCTGATAGTAAATAATATAGAACTTGAATACCTCAATAAGGTTGAATTGCCAAAAAAAGCCCTTGTGAGGTTTGCAGAATTCCAGTTCTTGGTGGAAAAGGAAGATGGAGAGTCAACAGAAAACTTTGAGACTTTCTTTGAGTTGGCTAGAGCACCATGCCAGGAGGTACTCTATGTACCTTCAAAGAGCCCAGTCCCAGAAACAGGGCTCCTGATCAATGAATGCTCCATTCCTCTGCACTGCAGCCTTCAAACTCCAGTGGAGATGGAAGAGTGTGAACTAAAATAGTTGAACAATTAAGTACAAAACGAATTAGCGTGTGGACTTTGTGTTTTATAGCAAATAATCTTCTTAATCTGACCTGTTGTGCACTTTCATTCACTTTACAGGTGTTAAGTGTGTAGTTTTGAAATGGCAAATGTTATAGCAAGCATGTTTTTATTTTCAAATCTGATATCTGCTACTATGCTAGGTTAAAGAGAAGACTGTCTTGCTTTCCAGAAAGTCTATTCCTGCTTTACTTCATAGGCCACGTCACTTAGGGATCAAAGTATGTTGGTCATTAGGAGAAGCAGCTATTTGGTTACTGGCAAGAGGAAAGACTGTAATGTGACTTTTTCTATCATTTTATTGCTCCAATAAGGTTTAAGTGTAAACTGTTACAGACAATGTGCAGGTAAGATAGTAACATACATTTACTGTACGACTTACTGCTACCTTTTTAAATTAAGTGTGTTGTTTTTTTGTTTTTTTTTCTTGTCTGTTAAGTTTGTTTCTGAAAGGTGAGGGACAGAAGTATAGGCTAGGGTCAGACACAATGCTGGCAGTACTCGTAACTCTGCAAGCAAACCTCACTCCTGAACTGAACACCCCTGTTACTTAGTACCTTGCCCATCCTGCCAGCATTGCTGAGTTACCAGTATGTGGTGCGTACTAACTGCTACAGGAATTGGAGGCGAGTTAAAGAGACTAGTGAGGTACAGCACTCCATCCCCCATTACAAAGCTTGTGCTGTATGTAAATAACTTGCCTGGTGTTTAGCATTTAGCAATAACGTCTCCTTCCTGGCTGTCCTTGGTTTCAATGTTAATGTAATATCAATGTATTTATATGTTTTGTATTTTTATTTAAAAAGAGCAACCATTGTGGATTGTTTCTCTACCTGCATGTAAACAAATAAAAAGTAATGTACATTGTTGTTTTGTTTACTTAAACAATACGGCACAGGACTGTGGGGCTGCAGTGAAAAATACCACAAGGGTTTTCAATTCCAAAGGCTTTTTGTGATTCAAGAATTTCAGGATTTAATCATCCTGGATAATTGATAAGCTTACATACCAGAATCATATGGAACTTGATCTTGTGTTAATTAACCCCATTCTTACTAAATATAGTGGCACCATCAAACAGGTAATTGTCTCAGCTTTAACTATAAGTAAAACATTTTATGGAAGAGACCATCTCACGAATGTAGTCATTTTTCAAAATGTTATTCATTTTCTTATAATATAGAACAAACTAGGGGTGTGAAGTTGGAATTGCCCTTCTTCAAAAATAGGCAGCATATTTTAATAAGGAATATTACTGCTATTATCCATTTACGCGAGAATAATGTTGAGGGTGGCAATCCTTCTAACTTCAAAAATGAGTCTGCAAATGACTGCCAAGTTTGGGAAAAATTAAGTAAACATAAAGGGTCTCAGTGGGATTAATAGGCAATAACAGTTCCATCCCTAGTTCTATATTCTTAGAAAACTGATCAGATTTATGGGACTGGCACTTATTAAAATATTTTGCATATATTTTTCATAAAGAGGAGATGAATCTCTCTCTCTCTCTCTCTCTCTATATATATATATAGAGAGAGAGAGAGAGAGAGAGAGAGAGAGAGAGAGAATTTCAGTAATATCAAGATATTTAGGAAGCAAGGACTCTGAACGAGGTAAAAAGGGCATGCTGGCTCCACCTGTCTTTCTGATTTAAGGGTTCTGACCCAATACTTTTGGCAGGGCAGAGAATATGCGAAAATTGGGAAAATAAAGGCTGACTAAAATGTTAAGTCCTTCGGAGAGGAGATTTATTTTTAATATACCCCCCCCCCCCCCCCCCCCCCCCGAACCTGAGTGATTGCTAATACGGACAGGTAAGTTGGTCACCACTATCTACCTTTTTTTTTTTAATCCCCTGCTGGATGAATTCCGCAACGGGATATAGTGAAGGCGGTCACACGTCACGCTTCACATTTTTTTTCATGTATCTGGAAAACCGCTTAACCAATCGTCACGAAACTTGGTATCAAGCACAATCTGTTAAACACCAGAGCCTGTGGATATACTGTATGGGGGTGTCTGTCTGTACATCCATCTATTTGTGTGTCACACTTGTATTTTTTGAATATATCTGGAGATCTGCTTATTCAGTCATAATGAAACTTGGCGTTAACATTATCTCGTTGAAGTTATTGAGTATCAGATTCTGGTGCTGTAGGGGGTGTATCTCATACTGTACTTTCCTCCAGCTGTATGTCACATTTTTGTATCAAATTGTGCTCACACATTCAATTGCTAACTCTTAACATACTCTTAACATCAACAATTCATGTTGATTTTAGTCTTAAAATGATGCTGTTTTCCTTTTACTCCTACATTTACATGCATTTTGTATGTCCCCAAGACTGGGGTATTTAACTTAAATATGCAGGTATTTCTAACACAGCTTAAGTATGGGGAAGTGGAATGTCCACCGCACTTTCACTACAAACCATGCTTATGATATCTGCTATAAATACTTTCTCTAAGAAACCGCATTTACACACAAGGGAAGTGATGTAACAGACTGCAATGCTTTTATTATCCTGTGACTCCCATTCAGAACCATGGTGTTTCCTTCCTGACTTTGCAAATCTTGTTCTGCTTTCTGAGTAGCTGCTGATCCTTTAACAGGGTCACCAATACTGAATAATCTATGAGCAAGAAGGGTAATGGATTAACTCATCATCAAGACGGTATATACAGTACTGTGTTTCCTGTTAAATTCTAAACAGTATAATGAACACCCCCCACCTCCCCCTTACATTTTTATTTAGCTTCCTTGAGGTGTGGCATAGTTTGCAGGTCAACATTCACATAGTCTCTTGCAGTATCAAGTATCAAGGTCAGGTTTTCTGATATAAACAAAAGGATATTGAACAGCCATAAAGAATGTAGTAAACAATTCACCCAGGAATCCCACAGTAACAGAACAGGTTCAGAAGCCTTATATGACAATACCATACATGTTCCCATGCCACAGGAATATTTTTGTTAAAAGTATCATGAAAAAGTAAATCGCAATGAGCAACTGTATATCCTGAAAATGTAAGAGTGACATATGTACATACATTGAATGTGCATCAACACATACATAGTCGCACAATACATTTTTGTTGGCAGAGTAGTGACACTACTCTGCACCAACTTGTGGTTTAGAGCTGTTGGTGTTGAAAAGGCAAGCTACAGTGCTGCGAAGCCATTCTGAAGGGATGACTCCATTTTAATTAGTACACCCACTTAACAGCACATCACTTTGAGGAAGGCTGACTATAACACTTTGGTCTTTTAGGAGTTTTAACTTTTATACATACAGGTAAAAATGTTGAAAGCATGTTATTGCTACTTGAAGTGCTGTTCTTGCATTGTTGTATTGCACAGTTATTACAGTCCAAACTTTATTATTATTGTGGAATTTATACTATTGAACCAGTGAACACATATACAGATGCTCCTTTTAAGATCACACAATACCCAAAATGTTTAAAATATGTATAAAATCGGGTTTATCGGATTGTAGCCAAATGAAATCCGAATGTCACCGAGGCCAGGTACGCATGAATAAAGTTTGGTGAAGATTAATGTAAAATCAGTGCAGTTCTGTTCACCGGTGATCAGCCCATAAAATCCCATTTGCGAGACAGAGTGAAGGCTAATGCCCAGCCTGACAGTAAAAAAAAAATTGGTAATTTTATTTTGTCTAAACCCTTTGTTTTGCTCCTTGTGCCTTTCTTTGTTTATTATTAAATAACAGGTTAAACTGAGGCTTCTGTCTCTGGGTCTGCTTCCTGACATTCACCAGCCTTGGCTGTGACTTTATCCTTTCACAGATGGACAGGGGTGTGCAATTTAAAAAAAATAAATAAATAATCTTGTCCAAGGGCCAAAATGTTAGAAAATTCTACTTGTCCTTCTTAAAAATCTACTTGCCCCCTCACCGCCCATAGAACACACAAATAGAATATACGTTTTAGGGTTTTCCTATTAAACAATGAACACAATCAATTGGTGATTAACAATTTCTGCTTCGTGAAATTAAATAAGGAAAACGTAATGCAGTCCAAACATACTTGCCAAAACAGCCCATCTAGTTTGTGTGCATGACAAAAGGCCACTAGAGATACCTTTTATTATGAGGCGCAGCGCAGCATCTTCAGTTTCAATTAGCATATATACCATGATGTTAAAGTGTAGCATTACCAGAGAGCACATGAAACTGCTTTACATAACCAAGAATGCTTACCGACCCGAATGACAAATATGTTTTTTTACAGAAGATGCTGTTGAGGTGACAGATCTGATGGTGTACTACTTCACTATTAGCACCGTTGAAACAGTTTGGTGTAACATGAAACCCAGACAAAGAATCTATAACATTTCTGATATTACTTCCTGAGAGTTGTGGCTACCACTGATACTTTTACAGTTTTTTTAGGTAGGAGGTTACTAAATTACACTTAGAGACATTTCTAAAGAAAAATGAATTCCAGTACATTTAAAAAAAAAAAAAAAAAAAAAAAAAAAAAACAAACACAACACATTCAAAACTAGGTAATCATAGGGTATATTTCATTATAGATTGAAAATGTTATTCTCTTAATAATCTTCAGATCCTCGGCTGTTTAGAAAGGTATACTACAGTGTACTTTCGGTGGATATTTGTCCTGATACAAAGACGAAAGTCACGTTATGTCAGTCAGACCTCAAACAGATAGAGGAAGGGTTAAACAATTGGTTTCTAAAACTACATTACCCAGAAGAATGGTGCTGACACTTGTTTAAAACATTTTGGTTTCCTATATGGCCATTGAAATCATTTTGTTTTGTGGGCATTTCAGTGGGCATTGTGCTGCCGGTCTCACAGTGCAAAGTTGTATTAAGAATAATTAAGTCTAAAACGTGCAAACCTTTTGCCAACCACTCGAGATTAAGTTACATATAAAATAGTTCAAAGGTTTTTGTCATTTTTATTATGTTACATATTCTTCCTACTCAGACTTTACTGGGCTCCACCTGTAGACAAAGGCAATGTAACACTGTAGTATTATTAAATTAATTTAAATACATTTGTTACTGTGTGTTAATTAAATATACATTTGTGTACTCTGTGTATATTTTTGCTTTGAGGTTTAGAGTTACACATTTTGTTTTTTAGTTTTAATTTTCATTTGGATGTACAAGACTTCTGCAGTTGAGTTTTTCAGGACCTTGCACGACGCCCTAGAAATCTACGAGTTTTTCTAGCAACAGAATGTTGCGACAAAAGAAGAGAAAAAGAACTTGTCCAACATTGCCTGTTGGACAAGTTCTTTTTCTCTTCTTTTGTCGCAACATTCTGTTGCTAGAAAATAAAGTGTAACGGTAAAACTTGTTTCCCTCAGACAAATCTTGTTGTCCCGGGCATCTGGCGATAGGAATAGCACACCCCCTGGATGGATTTTCAGCTTACCCTTTGTGTAAACTAGATTGTATGTTTCAATTGTAATCCTAGTAATAGTTACAGTACGTCAATAAACATACATGCACAGAATTGGATGAAGAATCTTTTGTTTTAATCTGGTTGCAAAAAACTATTCAGTAAAAAAATAACATACACTAACAGTGAAGGAGAAGCAGCACAGCTAAAAACAAATTTGCTTTATGTCTCACAGCATGCCTGTTTGATTAGCTAAAACAAAACACATTCTTTGTCACACCTTTAACTTAAACATAAGGGTACCAAGGCATGTTAGTGAACAATTTAAAATGTTTTGCTTTAATGGTAAGGCTGGACAAATATTTACAGAAACCATCTTGACAATTCAAGTGTTTTCACATCAATGAAGTCAATGATTTAAGGTTAAGTAGCACTGGAATAGATACAAAGTTTGAAAAATCATGTTTCTGTAATCATATATACATTGTCTTCCCTGCATTAAAGCTATTTATAAAACACTTCCAGATCTACAGTTGAAATGTTTTATATTTGAAGTAGTATGATTTGGATTTTCCTGGGGGTGGTGGGGAGGGGGGGGGGGGGGATTTGAACGAGGAACAAAAAAAACAGGAATATTTTCATATTATAAAAACCACAAAATCCTTAATCTGATTCTATGTGCTATACATCAGATAATACATCAGTGTTAATGCATCAAAGGACACGAGCCACCCACCCCTACCTTCCCCCCAATTTTACAGTAATTTCTCACCAACCAAAATGAAACTCCAGTACATGCAGGATTCAGGTTGGTGTGCTCTCTGGATATCACTAGAAAATGTAGGAGTATGAAATTGGGTCATTACACGAAAGCTTCATTTTGTCAACCACGGCAGATGGTCGAAACCCCAAATTGCACTTAGTTTAGCAGACCCGGTAATTCCAAAAAGGCAAAACAGGACAGGCTTAAGAAAGAAAAAACCCGACCAGAAGGACAAAAGTTTACCAGTTTGGTTGCACTTCAAACAACTCATGTCGGTTTACACTATCTATCTTGCTGGTTGTTGTCAATCTTTTGCAAGTCGCTGGAGGAGGAGGAGGAGGAGGAGGAGGAGGAGAGTTCTAAAACTGGGTTCACAAACCCTGCATATTCAGAATTGCCATTGTCATCAATCTGGGTGCCAACAAAATCGTTTTCCCACTCCAGTCCATTGGAATCGTCGGAGGCTGATGTGGGATTACTGCTTGTTCTCCTATCGCTGGGTCTCAGTGTTGCTCGGAGTAAGTCCTCCTCAGTTTTAGATCGCTCCTTCACTGGAATCATTGTGTTCATCCCTTAAAACAAGTAATCCAAGTTAAAAAACTGATCACAATAGGCACGGACAGTCACTACACTTACATATGCAATCAGTAATAATATTCAACTTGTGTAAACTTCACAAAAACTAGAAATTGGAGTCTTAGTGAACAAAAACAAAGCATCCCCAGTAATAGGGGTATGTCATTATTTGTAAATAAGTACATAAAGCTGGGCGTGAAAATGAATAATACTGATTTATTTCATATGATCAACTAGACAAACTTTAAAAGGTGTTAAAATGTAGCACCATTCTAGCTTTTCATTTCTGAAGATTTAAATTTAGAATAAAATCAGAGACTTAACCTGCTGAGAAATAGTGTTATTTTTACTGTTGCTAAATTAGGATTATATATCCTGAATCATTGGGACTCGCATAGACCTCTGAAGCGAGCCACGGTTAGGTTTCGTCAGTAATTGGATGGGGAACTGTGGCGGAGTGTCCCTCATCCATCCATCCATGCATATGCACTATTATTATTATTATTATTATTATTATTATTATTATTATTATTATTATTATTATTATTATTATCATCATGACAGCAACAAGCTGTGTTATTCGTATTTTATTGTTGTTTGGCTGGACAAGTGAAATGCTGTCTGCCATGGTATTGTTTTGTATTATTTATTATTTAAAATACCTTGTGAGAATGCATGACTGTCAGCTACTGATTATCTAACTGGCTGACAGTCACGCAGACTTAGTAAATCCGTGCACAATGTGACCGAGGGATAACAGAATTGTTAGCCAGTTAATCCCTCAGCCACCAATATAAAGACCTGCAGCTTTGGCTGCACGGTGATGAGTGTAATCGAGAGGCGGAACAAGCCAGGGGGTGAAGGAAAGTGAAACTTTAAAGTGAACAGAAAACAATTTCTAAAACGTGCTGTGTCTACACCAGCACGGTACTTTTGGCCAACGTGCCCTTTGTTTTGCGAGTCTGTTTGTTTTGTTTTGTAAAACTGTTTATGTTTCTATTATTTAATAAACGCATGGAGCGCCATAGCGTCTCAGTTTTGCGCCATTTCTGGTTTTGTGTTTCTGGTCTGATGTCACCCCTGCAGAAGCTGAAAACCTTGTCTTTGGTTGTACAAAGGATTATAAAAAAATTACTAAAGACTAACACGAAATACAGTGTCAAATATTAGAAGACACTAAGTGATGTAGACATGTATGAGCAATTGGTCTAAAATTATTTTTAAAAAAAACAAAACAAAACAAAACAAAAAAAAACACTAAATTAACAAACAAAATCAAATGTTCAGTTTACCTTCTTCGTCCTCCCACTCCAGGTCCAGCGATGTGTCATCATTAGTGGACCTGGTTTTGCTTGTAAAGTCACAGCTGCTTTCTGTGTTTGGAGTCATATTTGTCTCAGAGGTGGCTCCTGAGAGAAACAATAAATATGATTTGTAATTACAGGTACATTCATACGAACCGAGAAAATTTTATTTTAGGTTTGATATTGCAAGTGAATACATTGTGTAGGGTGTCTAGTTGTACAAGAGAGGTGCAGTCAGGGTGGTTCTGGCTGCTCAAAATGAACCCCCACCACCATATTAATGTATTGTAAGTCACAAAAACACACACTGTACTCCGGAACTACTATTACATATAATACATTTAACCATTACTGTCATATGTTCCATTCACAGGATGACATCTGTACGCAGGATAAGATGAACTGAAATTGGGAAAAAACTGTAATGGTAATTGATTGATTTCTTCATGCAAGTTATAACTATCAAATATAGTATTTGTAAATTTAAACTAAAACAGGATTAGTTCTGTCACCCAGGGCCATAAGCTCTTAATATTCACTCTTCCTAGAAACAGATACATAAGATGAGTGACTTACTACTGCTCCTGAAGGCTTCTGACCGAGTCTTTACATTCCGCAGATAGGTTTCAAAATCCTCCCCTGCTGCTAAACTGCATGGAAAGTACATTGTAAAATGTTACACAGAAAGAGGCCTGATGTCAGGATATAGAGTCAATCTTGTTACATTTTCTACATGGTCCCAGACAAACTTATCAGTTGCTTATTTTAAATTACTTCTTAGAATACGAATTCACTTAACACAAATTTCCTGTTAGTGAGAATTATTTTGGAGCCCCCACTAAGGCAGAGAAATTGGAATAAAACTAAATTGCTTTAGTTCGAACAGCTGAGTGCAAAGAATATTGGGAAATGTTTTTAGTTGCATCCAGATGAGTGCCTCTGTTCTGTATTTCAGTGGTGTTTTGGAACTACTGATCCTATGATGCATTTCGAGTTGGCAGTGCTCACACATCAATACCATTTCCATGTAGCAGCACAAAAACGTTCACTACCCTTGCAAACAAAAGTGGAGGTTTTGAAAGTGGTGGATGATGCTCAACACCCTGATGTTGAGGACGCCTTGCTTTGTGGTTTAAAAATGCCTGTTGTCAGAATGGGATACGCACGGTTCAAGCGCAGTTCACTTGCAATATACACATTTTAAAAGTTCACTTACAGCTGTACTTTCAATAAAATGCATAGTAATTTTAAATGTGGAGTACTATAATTGAAATTAGATTTCAGTGTTACTGTAGCTTCAATAAAAACTGACATGAGGATGCATTTGATTCAGACTAATTGACTGTGCAACTAAAAATGTTATGTTAAATATTTATTTCAACCTGTGATAGATTAAAGCTTAGTGTTTTACAGATTTCATTTTTAATATAATGCTTTGTGTTCTAAACTTTTACTAGCACATTTCCTTAAACAAGACTCATAGATGTGGTAGGAATACACTTTGACCAATTTAGGGAGCCACAGTGGCACTCAGTGGCCAAAAAGAGAACATAAACAATGCATGGAGGGCCATCCTTTCTTTTCCTCACAACCTTGCACCCTTCAAAGCAGTGGTGCACAACGAGAGACACTCCAGCCCAGACAGTTGTTACAACAATTCCAATTAATTGTAACTAACAATAATTCCATAAATCTTTGCCATTTTGCACTTTCAGTAGCTACACAGGGCTCAAATGTGCAGTTTTAAAATAAACAGATGTTACAGCACACCTGAATTTTAATTTTAACACGACTCATGGTTCTAATTTCGGTTAAGGAAGTGATCAGTTTATATGCGTAATTCATGGGCTATGTTTGTACTTCCCAGTCATTTCACCTCAGCAGTGTCTTGTTCAAAGCATGTTGCTGGCTGAAAGCATGTAGTCAATTGGAGAAGCAGCCGATTGGTTACTGACAGGCAAGAAGCCAGTGAAGGGGTGGGGACAATTTCATCCTCTAAGTGAAATGATCCAGAAAAGTACAATACAGTCTAAGAGTGGTTTGTGAACAGTTTTCTTTAACTTAGTGCAGATATCAAGTACTGAAATGAAAAGGCATGTTTATGTTATGTTTTTTTTTTTTTTTTTTTTTTTTTCCCAAAACTGCACATTTGAGACCCCTGTATAAAATGGATAGATGTGCATAGAAAAGGACATTATGGAACTATTTTGTTGTAATTACTGAAACACACAAGTTATTCCCCTTCACATAACCAAAACTAAATATCGAATTGTGCAGCCAGTGCATATGATGAAAAAAATATTTCACACAACTCTGCATACAATAGCCTAAAACAACAGCTTCCCAAGCCCTCCTGTAAACTATTGAAGACAGCTTACCTTTTTTGGTAATCTCCGCTCCCTGCAAGTTGCGGCCTCTGTTTCATCTTGTGGAGCCTATGCTGCTTCCAAACAAAAAAAGCACTTACAATACACAACGACATGCATACGTGTGCAGAACTAGGGACAACTACAGTGTGCTGGTCCCCCACTTGAAACAAGCATTTCGTTTAAAGCTTTATCTCAATTGTGAAAACAGGGACCAGCAAACTGTAGACGCTAGAACCAAAGAAAACACATATTCGTGAAGCTAGTTGAAGCAAAGTATTAAAAAGGACCAACTAAAACTAGGTCTAATTAAAAGGTCAAAACGTGGCAATCACATTCAAATGACAAGTAATGACTGAATGCAGGTTTAAAATAAAAGGAAACAAATTGCAAAACCAAAATTAAGAAAATGAAGGCGTGAATGACAGCAATAGCTCTAGATCTATATATTTAAAAAAAAAACCTAACTCTGTTTGTTTGTGTTCATTTTATTTACATTTTAATCTAGTGGAATAAGACTTTGGACTCAAGTGTGACACAGCTTGAGAGGCAAGGGCTCTTGTAAGCACAAGACTCCAAATCAAAAGGTAAAAGGCACTGACAGACTGGAGTGTGAAACTGATAGATAACGGGGCGTTCTGAATCCCCTCACCTCCAGAAGCTTGCTCTGTATTGCTGCCCTGGCAGCTTCGCGCTGAGCAGCATAAAAAGCCTCCTCTTCTATCCTTAACTTCTCCTCCTGTGCAGCTAACTGTGCATAAACAAAACAATAAGGGGTTAACAAAATCAGAATCCTCTCTAGCTGAAAAAGCAAAATGAAAAGAAAGCAACTCAAAATGTAGAAATATGGTTATGTAAAAACGAAACAAAATAACAGAAAAGCCTGCCAGATGGGCTTGATGTTAAATCAGGCTGGCATTCAGTAGTCCAAGTGTCAGTTTTGATCTGAAATACTGAAATGCCACATAACATTTTTGACAAAACAAGAATTAAGAAAAACTATGAGTGGTTTAATTTATTATGGAATATGCAGATAATGACAACTATTTATATAGAATGTGGTATATTTTTGCTTCAGTTGAATTATTTCATATGTTTTCCCATATGGCTATAACCAAGTTTACATGGTACGAGATAATATATTTCTGAGAAGCCATGTAAAGCTGTATCCCTTCTAACAAAAAAGTACCTCCAAGTGAAGCTTTTCGTCTGCTGTCTTCTGATTTTCTGTGATTGCATTATACCGTTTTTCTTTAAGATGTCCAATTTCTTCTTCACTTAGCGGTCTAAGAAAAAGAGAACAATTCAGTGAGCTGTAAAAGCTTGAAGAAGACATTTTCCTTCTCATTTTATTAAATAGCTTTAAATGACTTTCATAGTTTTACTATCCCTTTAGACGTGTGTGATGTTTACAACCACTTAATTGTTGTGTTGTATTCACTTTGATATAGTTAAGCAAAAAAGTGTAGTGAATGGAGGAGACAAAAATAAAAACAATATTCTAATAAGGGAGTTGTTTATTTTAGGTTTTGAAATGTTTCTCTTGGTATTACGTACCATCTTAAAATGAGTGTTTTTTCTAGACTGCACTAACATTTATTTATCCCAGACCTAGTTAGAGAAGTGTGCAGCATTGACCAGCGTTCAGAAACTGCTCTTCAGTTCTCCCTTTCACCACACAGACATATGCAACACAGACTAGATCTCTTAATGTATAAGTAGCCAGAGCCATCTCATGAACTGTGATTGTACTTTCCTGGCGCATTATTACAAATGTTATAAAAAAAGTCTATTCATCTGAAAAACAGGGAGTATTGAAACACAAAATGTAGTATCTCAGTTGGGCTTTTTTGAGTTTCTTTAAATACAATCCAATTATACCATATTCTCACACAAACCTTTGGCTGCTTCCTTGGCTCTCATCCTGTCAAAAAAAAAAAAAGTTAAAATGATGTAATTTACTCTGACATTCAGTTTAAGTGTTTCTACATACTGCCTACAGTACACTGTTACCATTGGTGTGGAAACTATTGACAATCACTAATCAGTGATCACATCAGTAGCTAACAAGCACCCAAACAAGAAAACTTACAGAAACAGCGGTCATGTTAAGTAACAGAGCGGCTCAAGGCGAGAATTTTTCCACTCACTCAGATCACTGATGAAACCTGCTCTGTTGTGTTCTCAGAGCTACTTAGGAGTGGAACAGCATGCTGTTACGTGGGTTCTTTCAGCGAGCTGCTCTGAGCACGTACTTAACATGCCCAGTACGCACAATTCCTGATGAGTCTAAATCCGAGACCCTCCTCTTCACTGCTTTGTTATTTACAGTAAATGACCATACACATTGTTAAACTATACAGATAGTACATCTATTTAAATGCCTTTAGAATTGAAACAGGGGTACTTGTTCAATCCCTGGAGAAAACACCTACCTCATCGCTCTCTACGAGATTCTCAAACTGCAAAGAGAAGGAGAACAATATTTAATTAGCATGACTACTGATAGACTGGCAAAAGAAAGTACTAAAACAAATTCAAGTATTATGATACAGTGGTAGCCATGGCCAGCTATAAAAATGGCAAAGTATGGCGTGTTATGCGCTACAGTAAAATTGAGGTCAATGCGATATGCAGCTAGTTAACCTGTCCTGCATCTCCTGAGCACCAGAGGGTATTATGAAACTATTTTGGGCACAGGTCACTACTAAAATATATTTCACCAGCAGGTGTCACACGGTGAAGATCAGGGTTGCTATAGGCCATATTCTAAAAGCAAAAATAGCATGTTATAATTTGATCAACGAAATCTAACGAAACAGTACAGTAGATGTGGACCAATGCACATAAAGTTCAATGTTACATGTTCGAAATCCTGATCTTAATTAAATATATTAAAATAACCTAACATTTCAAACTATTCACGACTAAAGAGATAAGTTCAATATACCTGTTGCTTAATGCTTCATCGTTCAAATTGCACATTTACTTTTACAACTAAATACATAAATATCAGTAGTGTTTGCTAAAAATTTATTTTTTGGTCTTTATCTTTTTAAAAACCATTATTATTATTATTATTATTATTTATTATTATTATTATTATTATTATTATTATTATTATTATTATTATTATTATTGAGACCTTTGACTCTGCTTTAATTTTTGTTTTTTCCTTTGGACAGTATAACTATACCATTTACAATAACATACTAGTAATAATTTTATGAAAAAATAAATGCTCCAAAAACAACCTATTTCTATGCAGGTCATTTCCCAAAGTTAAATGTTCTCATTGGTCTGATAGAGCAATTATTTCAGCTTTTGTCCAAATCTTTCTTTCCAACACTTTCCCAGTTTAATTTGAAACTAAATACTGTGAGAACAGAAGCTTCACAGCCAGCAGTCACTGCATGACTAGAAAATTACGCAGAAATGATATTAAGTGGGGTGCAAAACAGTTGAATGGCTTATAAATTTGTCTGATATTAAGTGCAGTGTGATAACTGAAGTGTTATTATAAAAAAAAAAAAAAAAAAAAAAAAAAAAAAGTGTTGTTTGCCATGAACAGTTTCAAAATGCTATGTTTTTTTTAAATCAAAATTAGGCTCTAAAAAGTTTAAGAGTTTTCAAGTTTTCAAAAGTTTGACAGATGAAGGTTCTGATGTTTTTGCTATATAACCATGTGGACATATTGTATTAGAGATTTAAAACTCTTACTAAAAATATACATTAAAGTGAGTTATATCCTAGCTGATGTGATAAGGACATACTGTAAGAAATACACTGAAGAAAGTTCAACTGCAGAAGCAACAACCTAACTTCCCGTGTTTCAACGAGTGTGAACAACTGATTTGTGTCAGAACATAACTCCTAAGCATTTTCAGTTTAGCTACGCCCTGGCAAAATGCACGACTGTCTTTAAAAGCTTAGTCTTTACGTCCACAGCGCTGTTTTGTTTAATGTATTTTCTGCATGCACATGTTGGCAGGACGAATGAAGTGCAGCCGATTCAAAGCTAGTCAGAAAAAACAGGATGGCAAAGATGTGACATTCTCTGCGTTACCACACTGACAGTGGCTACCACTGTCAGTTGGCCAGATTGTACAGCAACACTGTAGCAATTCAGACTTTCTGCCTAAAGGTTTTGGTTCATACCAGATTTAAACACGTTGATGTTTTTTATCCATAACATTAAACCTATAATTGTAGGATATTCAGTAGTACCAAAGTGTGAAGTGATTTCTTGTTTTCTGAAAGTCTTTAAGATTACTCGCAAGCAGCATCAATTATGTGTAAATAAACAACACGTATTTTTATATTTAAATTATAAAAACAGGATTACTGTTCTATACAACTTATTTTTAAACTACATGTGGCTGTTGTATTTCATTAATATGGATTACCTGTAAAATAGGATTTTCAATCCAATACAAACAAGTAGCTATGGTGACGTCACCAGTAAATTATGCAAATTTGTACCATCGAAGGTTCGAACCTTCCATCAGTTATGTGTTCTGAACCTTCGAAATTCAAAATGTACCCTTAATTGGTCTAAAATAGGATATTGCTTGTGTTTCTTTTTCCACACATTTCATAATATTTGACAAAATTGCTGATACGCCTTAGAACAATGGGTGAAACAGATGCTAAACTGTGTAGTACAATTGAAATGTTCTGCAAACATCCACTGATAGAAAAGCCAAGCTGTTGGAATGACACCCAGAAAGATGTGTTTACGGTGCATGACCCCTCTAACAAAAATACAAAACAGTGAAATAAAGAAATGAGTTACTCAAATCAGGAGGCTTGGAGCTACATACACACAACAGTGTTTAAATACAATTCTACAGTACACAGAATTAAAAGTGGTGGTGACTGACTTTAAATACATATATAAATGTAAAAATACCATACCTCTATGGTAAAGTGTTCTCCAGTAGTATTGGTTCGAAAGTATTTGGAACTGCAATAGAGACAATAGGTTACTGGACATTGACAATATTTAACATTACATTCTGCCATACTGTATGTTGAGATTTCAAACAAAGAAGATCCTTGGAGTTCCGAACACCTTGGGAATAGAGGTTGTTCATAAGTCTGAAATGTCCGTAACTCTGAAAATGGTTTTATTAAAATGTGGACACCTGCTATCTACACCCTCAATCTGGCGAATACAAGGATACAGTACAGTAATACAATACTCTTATTGTTATGGCTCAAAAGTCTTTAAAACTGCTATAAATACTATAAAGTACTATAAATGGGGAAAAAAGGCAACATTTAAGTTGTAATTGTAGTAAAAACAAACACCCATGAAAACCTGGGTTAACAGCTCCTTTGGCTTAGAAAAAAAACAAAAGTGCTTTATTCAAAACTAAAATGTTCCTAGTAAAATTGCCTGTCCGATACTGTCTTTGAAATCTGCCTCACCTTTCTGGATATATTTATTGGTTCAGTAATTTTGCCTTCTCTGTGACCAGCATGGCGCTTATGAGCGCCTATCTGGCTGCACTGCACGCACGGTTGAGTGATTGCATATTTCCGGTTGAAAGTGGCGTGTTCGGTAGACCAGTCAGTTTGTAAGTTTGGTGTGCATAACTCCGGGGTTCTACTGTAAATAAATAAATCCTGCTCAATGAAGATGTCGCATCAATGTGTGGCAACACATGTATGAAGAGCATATCTAATAAGCAGTATCAGTTTCTTTGTTAAAGTTATCATGAAGGCTTATATTCCATATTATATTATATTCCTCAATATTCCCCAGTATTTAAACACATGCTGTTAAATTGGTCTATACCAACAAAAAGTATAAATCACTAGACCAAGCAGAAGTCATGTGTGTAGATGGGCAGATCCGCTTGTTCAACAAGCGGTCCCCCCTAACTTACAAAAAAAAAAAAAATCAATCAGTTGTCCTCACCATGACCTGTGTCCAAAGTGTAGCAAAGCATCTTATAACTGCTCATGTGTAGTGTTGACTCATTAAAATGATGTTCCAAAGTTGCTTTCACTGTCTCAAGTAAATCACATGACTCAGACAAACACAGAACACCATCATGACTCCTATTACAATGCCCTCCATAGCTAATGTTAAGGAATGTCAATTTCATTAATAGATGAAAAGTATAACTTATACCCATTGCCAGGGGACAGCAACAACTGTAAACACAAATAAATGAATAGTTTAACTCTTAATTGACAAAGTTGTAATCATGGCAACTATATGTATATAGTATCAAACTATAAATGTATACTGTTGGTACAATCAATCTGCACATACAGTATAAAATGCACTTTATACAAGATGTTGTCACAAATATGAAATGTTATTCCAAACAATTGTTGTTTAAACTAAAAATGCACTAGTACACCATACATTTTGTATGGGGGGTAAAATTAACATGCATTCCAAATGACAGGAATAAAAATAAGAAAAAAAATCAAATAAATACTTAAATAAATATACTAGCATGCAGAATTTACTCTGATACAACTACATCACTTATACAGTATCTACTATTCTGGTCAATTACTGGGAGTAATCCGTTGTTTTAACACTTTGTGGTCCTGTCCTACATCATCAAAAGATGTCAAGTTCTAGTCATTTTTTTCTCTGGAAAAAAATAAGAAAACCTTTCAATGCCTGAGTGAGACTGATAGGAGCCAAAAAAAAGGGGTGGATCTGAACAATACACATAGTCCCTTCACCACAGACATAACATGGACATAAACAAACAAGATAGCTGCTTCCGCACCCAGTGCTCACAAAATATCGCAGACATTTGCCAAACTTTTTCAGATGTTATAGTAATAAAATAATAACTTGGATCACATGTTTGCTCATAAAACGAGTGATCAAGAGATATGTGATAAATACAGCGAACAAGGGGTGGGGCGGGGGAGTATTGAGTGTCCTGTTGATATGCAGTGCCTTTTAAACCGGTTTTACTTTGAATAAAATAATTTTAAACAGCGTGTGTAAAATAAGCAGCGCGTGTTAAAATAAATTGGACCTGACATGCCTGGCAGGCGCTCGATAAATGGACCACAAAAGGTTAATGATTCTCACATCAGATTAAACCATCAATCTCACAAATCTTCGGTCAGCCCAGGTGTTTTATTATAAATTCTTAGAATATAAGTGTTAATGGAAAATCCTAGCCTTAGCAGAAGACACATTATTACAGTAGTCTCCTTATAAGAGAACACTTTGCCTAAAAGAACATCCTTGTGTGAAATTGAACTTTTCGGTCTAAATTCCATGCGTTACGTCTGGCACAAGCCCAACACTGCACATCACCCAGTTAACACCATCCCAACTGTCAAGAATGGTGGTGGCAGCATAATGTTATGAGGATGCGTCTCTTCAGCAGGGACTGGAAAGCTTGTCAGAATAGGAAGGGAGAATAGATGGTGCAAAGTACAGGCGAATCCTTGAGGAAAACCTGTTTGAGAAAGCCCAGACTAAATCTGGGGAGGGAATTCACATTTCAGCAGGACAATGACCAGAAGCAGAAAGCCAAAGCCACACTGGAGTGGTTGAACAAGATGGGAATTAATATTCTTGGGTAGCCACAATCCTGACTTGAATCCAATCTAAAATTTATGTAGAGACTTGAAGATTGTAGTCCATCTGCAATTCCCAACAAACTTAGCAGAATTGGTGCAAATTTCCTGTGAAAAAATGGGCAAAAAATGTCACCATGCTACTGTGCAAAGCTATAACAGGCCTATTCAAAAGGACTCATGCAGCAATTGCTACACAAGGTGCTTCTACTAAGTACTGACTTAAGGGGCTGAATACTTATGCAACCAGTAAATTTCATTTTGTACATTTTCTTTGCAAGTTTTGCTGACATGTAACCTCCTCATATTACAGCGTTCACTTTAACCACTACAGCTTTGAATTAGAAAAAAAAGTTTTTTTGAAAAACTGTGCATACATTATTTGTAATTCAACAAAATGTGACATATATATATATATATATATATATATATATATATATATATATATATATATATATATATATATATATATATATATATATATACACACACACACACATACATACATACACACACACACACACAGTACTGTGCAAAAGTTTTAGGCAGGTGTGAAAAAATGCTGTATAGTAAGAATACTCAAAATAGACATGTTAATAGATTATATTTATCAATTAACTAAATGCAAAGTGAGTGAACAGAAGAAAAATCTACATCAAATCCATATTTGGTGTGACCACCCTTTGCCTTCAAAACAGCATCAATTCTTCTAGGTACACTTGCACAAAGTCAGGGATTTTATAGGCATATAGTCAGGTGTATGATTAAACAATTATACCAGGTACTAATGATCATCAATTCAATATGTAGGTTGAAAAACCAATCATTAACTGAAACAGAAACAGCTGTGTAGGAGGAATAAAACTGGGTGAGGAACAGCCAAACTCAGCTAACAAGTTCATATACTATACCAGGTGTGTCTGGCTTGCTACGGAATACAGACTTGTTAGACAATCAATGCAGAACTGAGCAAGTACCATTTTTGTATTTAGGCAGCCTATACTGGAAAGATATTTTTAGATACTGTATGCCAACACAAGATAAAATAGAAGGGCAAGACAGAAATTATCTTATTTATAAAAAAATTTGTTCAATTCACTACTGTGTCTCAATTACTGTACTGTGGTTCACTAGTGGAGCAAACACAAATATGAACTGAATGTCAGACAATTCTTTAACACAAATACCATGTAGGTATCGGAACACGAGATCTATGCCATGTCTGAAACCAGAAGACAGACAAGTGTAACACTATCCTTTCGGTCAGTGTACAGTACATGGAGGGGAATCAATATTGATGACTTTGCAAAGTCACCCGCTCAAAATAAAAAGGATCAAGTTTGATCTTTATGAATGATACATCTGAGGAGACTTGTCTTGTCCTTTCTGAAAACTCTAACTACATTAAACTGTGTAGCCGCATTTATTTGCCCTCTTAACCAAAGCAGCCGTTACATGGCTGATGCATTTAAACATTGAGGATTGGCAGATCTCAGAAACATCCCCAGCTGGTATTTGGAAAGCCGGTTGTGTAAAAGGTTAAGGCAGCAGTCACCTTGTTATGCACTGTATGACACAGCTCCTGGCAGTAGCACTCTGCAGATAGTCCTTTAACTCTGAACGTAGATCTGCTATAGCCTGTTTATTATGCTTCCAAGCTGGCTTGGGAAGCTTATTGTTAAAAAAAAAAAACTTGTTATTTTTTCCTCCCAAAACCTTAAACTGCTCCTGCTCACACATGGTGTATCCAATCAACATGAAACTTGGCAGGTATCATCCTGTGTAGATTACAGTTCAGATGCAAAAATTGCGCTCCTGCGTCAACCAAAAACGTTTCAAAATCTTCTTGGGAACTGGTGAACCGATTGATCTGAAACTTTGCATATATCATCGGCAACCAAACCCGCTTCAAATTTGCAAAGCAGAAGTTGCTGCGATAAAATTTACTATCAAACTGCTTCTGTTTGCAAACCGTTTAACCAACTAACTCCTGATTTGGAAGGCGTTCTCCTGGGGACAGTGGAATTCAAAATATGGCAAAATGGTGTTCTTTCGTAAAACAAGACCTACGTTTCATTCTTAAATTTAAAACTGCTTCATTTTAACACTGTTTAGTTCATTAACTCCAAAGTTGACAAGCATCATCCCTCTGTCAATACAATTGACTTTTTCAAAAATAGCGTTTGTGTGTAAATCTGTAACCTAGTATATTGCTGGAGGAACCTTAAGGACCACTCTTCCACATTTTGTGAAACACGTTTGGTTTCAGGTAGGGGCCTGGTCAGTAACCTCCTCCTGAAAATTGAATTTTTAGTATTACTATCAAGTTCAGGCTTAAATAACTCATGTTGGGGGGGAGGGGAGGGGAGGGCTCCAAAAAATATCACCCAAAGATATTTTTGGATAGATGTTGATGAGATCTACAAGAACCAAGCAAAACATTTTGGTATCTGCAGATTTTGGATTTTTGAAGTTGCATTTGTCATGCATTCGAACATTTTTTATGACACTTTGGCGAGGCTAAAGTACCACATAGTCTTAACTGAACTGGTGTTATTCTTCAATTTTGCATTGTCTGTGGTTATATCTAGAGTAACAAAAGTGACAGGGTGTGCTTCCAGTGGCACTAGTTTGAAGCCGAGGGTTTATGAACGTGCATGTGGACTTAGATTTCTTTGTTACAGTGACACATGTGAAACTACCAAAACCTCACTTAGGTGTGTTTTAAAAACTTCCTGGAGGTGCCTGAAAGAAGATCTGAAAGGATGACCATGCCACCCATCTGCTCGATTTTGCACAAAATCATAGTTTTGTGACCCAAGACGTTGCCCAAGGATTTCATTGAGACAATTCTCAGGCAACACTCCATCCGTTTGTGTTCTACATCCGTCGGGACTGTGAACTTAAGCACATGAGTGTTGCAGTGATGAGTAATGAAATGCAATACTCTACATCGACAGTGTATGCATTTCAGAAGGAGGTCATTGCTTTTGATCAAGAAGGAGGTCCTTGACTTGGAACATACATTACTTCAGTGACGGAGATGCTAGGCAGTACAAGAATTGCAAAAACTTTGCTAACCTTAGCTTTCATGAGGAAGACTTCGGTTTTACCGCAGAATGGCACTACTTTGCCAAATCACACAGAAAAAGTCTGTGTGATGGTGTGGGACGTACTATTAAGGCGAAAGCAACATGAGCTAGTCTTCATGGCAAAATCATTCTCACTCCTTACCAGCTGTATGAATGGGCGAAAGGACATGTAACCGTTGTGCAGGTCATGTTCGTCTCTCAAGAACACGTTGAAGAGAACCACCCTCGCCTTAATGCCAGGTATGATGACAATCTAGCCATCACAGGCACCAGGGAAGCACACCACTTTGTACCCGATACCCCCGGCAAGATAATGGTCTCATTCACCAGTCAAAGTATGGAATTCCGTGTGGTGACAACATTGAAAGGTGCATCTACAAGTTTGTGACTGGGTAAAGGTATTGTATGACAATAAACAGTTCAGACAAAAACTTGCACCGACTCAAAACGAGATTTTCAGTGCAACTCTGACATTGAAAAACGGATGCAGCTGCAACTCTGTCCTTGCACCCAAAAAGAATCGTGCACGCCCTGCTGCCACGTCGCATCTCTTGAAAATGTGGTCCAAAGTGTGTGTGTGTTTTATTTATTTATTTATCAAATTCAAGCACAGGGTGCATATAGAAAAACATAATTGTGTGTCCAATTACAAGTTTTACCAACAGAAAAATGTTAGTATAGTATAATTATGAATTTACAGTTACTCTAGGCTTACCACTTGCTTGCCCTAATCAGGTTCATTGAAGGTCATTTGTACAGTATTGAATACATTATACAGAGTATACTACACATGATTATATGTAAATTTAACACTTAACCCAAACTATATATTTTTGCACAAAAGAAAACATGCTTAAAAACAACTAAAATCCCCCCCCCCCCCCCCCCCCCCAAAAAACAAGTCTACTCCCTGTTCACAAGAATTATAGGGACCAGTGTAGGATAAAATTTGGCCATTCTGAAAGACCGTCTGTGACAAATTTATGATCAAACGATTACTGATCATTCTGACACGTGTAGACAAAACAAGCAATACAGAAATAATATATAGAAGATCTTCTCTAAAACCAGGGCCAATGGCTACATTGTGTTAATCAATATTCCTTCTGCAATATTTCAAGACTATGCACTGGTAAATTACCGTTAAATTGTATAGTTTATGAAAAATAAATAAATAAATAAAAAATTCAACAACAAAGCAAGTCTATGAATACTGCAAATGACACTTGACAGATCTATACTGTACAGAATGAACGGCTTAACATAAAAACAACAAAGACCAATACATAAGTGTCACTTTAAATAAGAGAAATACAGTACTGTGTTAATATTCAATAAGAATAAAGGGAGTTTCCCTCCAGTACCCTATGCATGATGACATCACCGGCACTACACCAGGCTGCTGCCATTACGGTTTAATATAATTTATTCTACCAGAGAGAAATAAGCAAATCCAATTACCCCCTTTCTACGGTAACATGCTCCAATTGCACAGGCAAAATTGTCGAACGAATCTGTTTTAATGTATTTACTGTTATGTTTTATAATTGTGTCACAATCATTTTCAGCTGGGCTACGATCAATATTTCATAGGGAGGACTAGAGTATCATATGCAGTTCACTACAACAGTAATATTTACAAGGTACTGCAAAGCAATAGTACTTAGCGTTTACCTAAAATAACTATATGTCAAGTGTATACGACATTTCTGTCGGCTTTCAATGGCAACTTCATGTAAAGTTTACAAGTAACTACAACTAATATTTGAATTGCTTTCAAAATACTCTAATATATTACCAGAATTGATGCACGTTTAAAATTAAAAGTCAGTTTAAAAGAAGAAAAAAAAATAGGGACTTACAGTCTTGCTGATACCGGCTTAAAACTTTGACACTAATAACGGCTCGCTATGGAAAACCTGAAGTATCTGTTTCAAAACGATTTCGCATTATAGCAACAGCAAACTGCAAAGTATTCATTTTCTTACCCCCCTCCTCTATGGATCCTGCTGGTTTCCCTTCTGAAAAACCCACAACATTGAGCCCAACAATTCCCCATCGCATACTGACGAAACCTGAACAACACAACGGTACACCTTGGAGCAACGACACGCCGTATCCATACAGATGGAGCTGGAGCAGGAGGAACGGGTTTATTTATTGCATGAATCGCCTTTTCTTCATACTGATAGTGTTGCTACAGTGCTATAACTCGTCTATAGCACCACCTCACACACAGAACTCCACATTGAGACTATGTCTCTTCCGCTTTGACAAAGGCTAGCACCGGAAGAACCGCCTTTTGTCCTTTACGTCAGTTCCTGCATACGTCCACTTTATTAAAATAAGAAACACCTTTCACAAGATCTGTTTATTGGATTTTATTTTCACAGATTGTCGCGGGCGATAGGGTGTTTTTTAAAATAGTTTTATTGAAGTGTGTTTGTTTTAATCTGTTTTCTGCCTGTTTTGGAGCAGAAGCGCACCCTCGAATATTCGCGGATGGGCTTATTCGAAATAATACGGTATATACAGTACTGCAGCATTCACAACAGCTGATTGACAAAAGTCCAGCAGAGAAGAGATAGGCTTATTGTTTGGAGACTTTGCTGGAAACGCGTGTGGATTGCTACAGTGGTCTGGGAACACAAACATCCCATTGTGCATACAGTAACGTTAACGTAACCCTTACAAGTTAGAAAAAGAATGTCTGATTCTGTCAGTATCTGGTGTGATCACCATTTGCCTCATGCAGTGTGACACATCTTCGCATAGAGTTGATCAGGCTGTTGATTGTAGCCTGTGGAATGTTGTCCTACTCCTCTTCAATGGCTGTGCGATGTTGCTGGATATTGGCGGGAACTGGAACACGCTGTCGTACACGTCGATCCAGAGCATCCGAAACATGCTCAATGGGTGACATGTCTGGTGAGTATGCAGGCCATGGAAGAACTGGGACATTTTCAGCTTCCAGGAATTGTGTACAGATCCTTGCGACATGGAGCCGTGCATTATCATGCTGAAACATGAGGTGATGGCGGTGGAGGAATGGCACGACAGTGGGCCTCAGGATCTCGTCACGGTATCTCTGTGCATTCAAATTGCCATTGATAAAATGCAATTCTGTTCGTTGTCCGTAACTTATGCCTGCCTATACCATAACCCCACTGCCACCATGGGCACTCTGTTCACAACACTGACATCAGCAAACCGCTCGCCCACACAACGCCATACACGCTGTCTGCCATCTGCCCGGTACAGTTGAAACCGGGATTCATTCGTGAAAAGCACACTTCTACAGCGTGCCAGTGGCCATAGAAGGTGAGCATTTGCCCACTGAAGTCGGTTACGATGCCGAACTGCAGTCAGGTCAAGTACCTGGTAAGGATGACGAGTACGCAGATGAGCTTCCATGAGACGGTTTCTGACAATTTGTGTAGAAATTCTTTGGTTGTGCAAACCCACAGTTTCATCAGCTGTCCGAGTGGCTGGTGTCAGACGATCCCGCAGGTGAAGAAGCCGGATGTGGAGGTCCTGGGCTGGCGTGGTTACCCGTGGTCTGCGGTTGTGAGGCTGGTGGGACGTACTGCCAAATTCTCTAAAACGACATTGGAGGCGGTTTATGGTAGAGAAATGAACATTCAATTCTCTGGCAACAGCTCTGGTGGACATTCCTGCAGTCAGCATGCCAATTGCACACTCCCTCAAAACTTGAGACATCTGTGGCATTGTGTTGTATGACAAAACTGCACATTTTAGAGTGGCCTTTTATTGTCCCCAGCACAAGGTGCACCTGTGTAATGATCATGCTGTTTAATCAGCTCACTAACAGCGATGTAAACAAATTTGTGCACAAAATTTCAGAGTAATAAGCTTTTTGTAAGTATTGAAAATTTCTGGGATCTTTTATTTCAGCTCATGAAACATGGGACCAACACTTTACATGTTGCGTTTATATTTTTGTTCAATGTTAAATGCCAATCAAGTTTCCACCAGGACAGATACATTAGAGTGAGTTGTTCACGAAGTAACAAACAGCCTGGGTTAAGGATCATTTCTGTTTAGCCATATTTTGTTGACTGAGACACACCAGAGGCAGAATTCAGGAGGGTTGAAGAAACAGTTGCCCTAATCAACATTTGGGCCAATGATACCATTCAGAGAAACTTGGATGAAGGCATTTGCAATAAGCAGACCCATCTTGAAAGCCTGCTGCTTCCAGGGCATTGCATACGCACATTGTGCTATGGCACTGGAACAATTTTTAAAGTGGGGGTGCAGAAAGCCATTGAACAAAACTGTAACCCTTGTATATGATGGAAGCCATGCAAAGCTGAGGGGTGCTACCGCACTCCTAGCACCCCTAGTTCCAGCACCCCTTACATTGTACACTTGCTTCTGTCGCGAAGGGTGACCCTGCTTCTTCAAAAAGCAGAGTGAAATCTGTAGCAGACTCACATGACACCGGGTCCGGCCGAGTAGAGCATTCCAGTGTGAAAAGGGCGTGACTCTCCTAATTAAATTCACATATAAATAATATTAATATTTATACCCACCAGGTGGCGACAGTGTAATGGTTACCTAAGGATTTCTGATAAAATGTGCTGGATCAGTCTTCATTTGTCATCTTGTAACAATATAGAAGACTGTTGAAACATGTTAGCTTTTAGGTAGGCTATTAAAGCAAAACAAATACTTTGTAGACAGCATTTTCTTTATTTGTTTTATAAAAGAAACATTTTTCAAGTAATTTAAACTATGTTTGCGGGATACAACTCACCACCCAACATTCAGATAATAAGCTCATTATTATTATTATTATTATTATTATTATTATTATTATTATTATTATTATTATTATTATTATTATTAGTAGTAGTAGTAGTAGTAGTGTTGCAAACGTTTGAAATTTATATATTGAATGAAGTTATAAACAACATCAAAGAAATTTCTTTATAAGTAAATAGGTATCTTTATGACGTAATTACTATATTATATTATATATATATATATATCTATATTATATATCTATATATATATATATATTATATATTATATATTTATATTCTCTGGAAAAAATTTAAGAGACCATGCAAAATTATCAGTTTCTCTGGTTTTACTATTTATAGGTATGTGTTTGGGTAAAATGAACATTTTTGTTTTATTCTATAAACTACTGACAACATTTCTCCCAAATTCCAAATAAAAATATTGTCATTTAGAGCATTTATTTGCAGAAAATGACAACTGGTCAAAATAACAAAAAATATGCAGTGTTGTCAGACCTCGAATAATGCAAAGAAAATAAGTTCAGATTCATTTTTAAACAACACAATACTAATGTTTTAACTTAAGAAGAGTTCAGAATCAATATTTGGTGGAATAACCCTGATTTTCAAGTACAGCTTTCATGCGTCTTGGCATGCTCTCCACCAGTCTCCATCTAACCATTAGACGACCAGGTATTGCGCAAAGGCTGGAATCGGGCAGATTTGTCTTTGTGAAGGGCGCATGAATCAAGACAAGTACAAGGTTGTCCTGGAAGAAAACTTGTTTCCTTCTGCTCTGACAATGTTCCCCAACTCTGAGGATTGTTTTTTCCAGCAGGACAATGCTCCATGCCACACATCCAGGTCAATCAAGTTGTGGATGGAGGACCACCAGATCAAGACCCTGTCATGGCCAGCCCAATCTCCAGACCTGAACCCCATTGAAAACCTCTGGAATGTGATCAAGAGGAAGATGGATGGTCACAAGCCATCAAACAAAGCTGAGCTGCTTGAATTTTTGCTCCAGGAGTGGCATAAAGTCACCCAACATCAATGTGAAAGACTGGTGGAGAGCATGCCAAGACGCATGAAAGCTGTGCTTGAAAATCAGGGTTATTCCACCAAATATTGATTTCTGAACTCTTCCTAAGTTAAAACATTAGTATTGTGTTGTTTAAAAATGAATATGAACTTATTTTCTTTGCATTATTTGAGGTCTGACAACACTGCATCTTTTTTGTTATTTTGACCAGTTGTCATTTTCTGCAAATAAATGCTCTAAATGACAATATTTTTATTTGGAATTTGGGAGAAATGTTGTCAGTAGTTTATAGAATAAAACAAAAATGTTCATTTTACCCAAACACATACCTATAAATAGTAAAACCAGAGAAACTGATAATTTTGTAGTGGTCTCTTAATTTTTTCCAGAGCTGTGTGTATATATATATATATATATATATATATATATATATATATATATATATATATATATATATATATATATATATATATATATACGCTATAACCATAAAGGTATGTCATTACAATAAATTAGATGATATAATTTCCTTTTCTTTTTTTTAAAGGAAAGAAATGAGGCAACGAGGCAAAGGTATGCAATTAACTGAGCTTTATGCAAGTACAAGCTCAGTCTTGCATTTTGTTATAATTCTGTAGCCTTTTGCATTTTACGTTGATATATCGACACCTGTTAAACCATCTTTCTGTTATAGGCCTTTTTTTTACGTTTTAAACCCAAATAGATTTTTTTTTTTTTTTTTTTTTTACACAATAGGCGAGCTCCACCCTTTACACCCTTACCCCAGGACCTTATCCCCCATTGTTTCAGGTCACTGTGTGACCCATGGCATTTATCTATGTAGGTTTGTGTGCAGGAATAAAACAAACTTCTTTAATTTATTATTATTATTATTATTATTATTATTATTATTATTATTATTATTATTATTATTATTATTATTATTATTATTATTTTCTGGAAATGGCTGCACCTGTCTGGAGATATGTTTGAACAAAAAAACAAACAGTATATATCTACAAGGCAGAGCCTAATTTTCTCTGTCAGCATTTCACTGGTAAAGACATTCCAAAATGAGGAGCTCCCAGGTTGGCAGTCAAAAAAGTTTTATTGCAGCTCCTGGACTAAAAGAGTATAAAAGAGTAAAACCTTTGAAAATAAAAACATTTAATCCATTTAAGGCTGTTTGAAATTGCATTAGGTCAATATGACCCAAAACAGATGTACCTAAATTCTGAACATAATAGGAGCCTTAATTCAATAATAAAACAAGCCAAACATACTTCATTTTTGCCGACATTCTGTTGACTAGTTACAGTGTTACTGAGAAACAGGTTCAGGGAGCAATGCAGTGGATTGGCAATCTTGAGGCTGACTAACAATTATTACTAGGTTTGTTTCCACCAGTCTTTTACAGCACTGTAATGGTTATCCCTTGGTTGATAATGTTTACAATCATAATGTATGTCTGGTTTAAAATGTGTACGGGTTTGAGCGTTTGAAATCGAATCTCTCTTGTGCATGCTGGGAGTTTGTGGGGAGTGGCCATTAGTGGCCATTATGGCCCCTCCATTTTTTTTTTTACTTTAACCTGGAGATACAGTTTCAAAATTGTGAGTCAGGAGGACGTGTCGGTGCAGGACTGAGCGCTGGCTTTGAGAAGCAGTATAGGTTATAAAAACATTGTCTCACTGGGATACCGCATATCATTCTGAAGACAGGTATTTATGATTTTAAAAGATGCAAAACAAAACCTTAGTCTTGTACTAAAATACAAGATAGAGGGTATTGATTATGTTTTTGTGACTTTGGATTTTATGAGGTGTTACAGCTGCAGAGCGCGGGAGCACATTTGGTGCACCTGCCCAAGGAGTGAGCCTGTGGCCAGGCAGGAAGAGCAGCCAAGGGAGGGCGAGCGAAATGAAAATTTGGAAGCTGCTGATGGTGATCAGCCGAGGGGTGAGGAAGCGCCTGCCAGTGAGATTGGGGAATGGGGAGGTAGGAGCTGAAAATACTACTGATGGCGGCCAAGGAGAAGGAGCGGATCCTACAGTCAGCTACGATAGTGGAGGAAAAGATAAAGCAGAGCCATTAGACAGACAGGGGAAGGAAGACCCTGTAGCTCAGGCTTCTAATGAAATTACTAGGAAATATTAGAAAAAGGAGAACATTTAAGAACCAAGACGAATACAATTAAAAAGTGTATAAAATCTTCAGAGGCACCTGACTCTGCATAAAAAAAAGACCTGTATGGGTAAGTGAAAGCCAGAAAGAGCAGCAGACGGAAGAGTCTTCGAAGCGAAAAGTTCGGCCTCGGAGTGTAGTGGTGAACTTACATGAAATAGCCTGCATCACTCGATTTTCAAGGTGTGGTATCCGAAGCACAATCAACAAGTACAGAGAAACGTCAACTGTAATTGACAAACCCAAGACTTGAAGACCCAAAAAGCTGTCTAACAAGGATGAACAATGCTTGAAGATAATATCCTTAAGATATAGAAAGACAACAAGCGTTGAATTGACAACAGAACTGGCAGAAGGCACAGGTTTCATTGTCCATCAAAATCAATACTATTATGGTCACTCTTGAAATCAGGACTTAAAGGATGTTTTGCAGTAATAATACCTTTGATAAAAAGGGGAACAAGACTAAAAGGCTGAAATATGCACAAGAACACAGAAATTGGAGTATGGAACAATGGTTGATAATGTTTACAATCGTAATGTATGTCTCGTTTAAAATGTATACAGGTTTGAGCGTTTGAAATCAAATCTCTCTCTTGTCCATGCTGGGGTGGTGGCCATTAGTGGCCATTATGGCCCCTCCATATTTTTTTGAACTTTAACCTGGAGACATGGTTTTAAAATTGTGAGCCAGGAGGACGTGTCAGTGCAGGACTGAGCACTGGCTCTGGGAAGCAGTAAAGGATATGAAAACATTGTCTCACTGGGATACGTCATATCATTCTGAAGACAGATATTTATGATTTTAATAGAGGCAGAATCAATAGTACTATGGTCACTCTTGAAATCAGGACTTAAAGGATGTGCTGCAGTAAGAATACCTATGTTAAAAATAAGACAAGACTAAAAGAACAAGACTATAAGGCTAAAACATGAAGAAGAACACAGAAATTGGACAATGGAACAATGGTCAAAGGTGCTTTGGACTGTTGATGGATGGACAACGACACCTGTGCCTTCTGCCAGTTCTGTTGTCAGTTCTGCTTGTCTTCTTTCTATTCCTGAAGGATATTATCTTCAAGTATTGCTCATCCTTGTTAGGCAGCTTTTTGGGTCTTCCAGTCCTGGGTTTGTCAGTTACAGATGATGTTTATCTGTACTTGTTGATTATGCTTCAGATACCACACCTTGAAAATCAAGTGATGCAAGCTATTTCATTCAATGTTTTTGCACAGCAGTGTACATGTGCCTGTGGTCTTACTATTGTTGGTACAGTCACATGCTTTCCTGTCTGGTTTACCCTATCCTAGGCACTACCATTGTTTGCACCCTAGTGGTGGCCACAGGAACTACCACTGGAAAAAAGAAGTACAAATAAAACCTGAGCACCTGTGCGCCATTGTCAAATAGAATGTTCTGTGTCCTCACTGCCCAGTGAACAACCCACAGCCCATTTCACATAGCTGATTTTAGCAATAAAGAGTGCTACAGATAAAAAAAAACTAATGTGCAAAACAAAAAAAAGTGAAATCGATAATAAGATTAGTTTTATCTTTTTATTTCTGTTGTGTCTTTCCTTTACTGTCTTTTCTGATTTGTAATCATCTTTATCCTTCAAAATGGGTGCTTTTAAGATTGGGAATTTGAATGCTAAAGGGGTCAGAAATCCTCAAATGAGAGTGGCTTTTTTTCATTTTGAATGCAAAAAAATGTAATGTAACTTTTTTATTTTTACATTAAACGCACTCAGACGACACTAATGATTATATTTTATTCATCCAGACATTTAAATTTATGCAGAGATTGTACAGTCATTGCCTGGTCACACTGCTGTGCTCTATCCCCTCTGGTATGGCACACAGTGCCTACTGGACTTAAATAACTGCCTGCTTCTGCATAATTAATTCAAGCACACTTTTAGTTATTTCTGGGAGGGGTGGAGAGCACAACGGTGGGGGTTGTTTTGACTCTCAGGCAGTGGTGAGACATTGGGAAGACCCACGTCAGACTCCTCTGTCAGCAGTACACTGAAGGTACCATAAGCAAGGAGGTTGGAGGGGGAAATCTCAGGGCTATACTGAAGAGCTAAAACTCAAGAAGCAGGAGTTAGGCAACCTGCTGGATACTAAAGGTGCAGGGGGTGCTGGTGAGGTCCCTCTTCCAGAGCATCACAAAGGTCAATGTGCCAACACAGCTTCTTTGGGCTGGAGAGGAAGAAACAGCAGAGCAGGGTGATGCAGTGCCTTAAGGCGCCCGAGGGGTGAGTGCTGGATAACATGGAGGAGATCTGCAGATTAGGTGCAGGTTTCTATAGAGGCCTGTACTTAGCGGAGGCCAGGGGCGGGCCAGTGGCCATGCAGCTTTTCCTAAAGGATCTCCCCAGGATCACAGAGGAGGAAAGCAGGGGGACTAGAGTCCTTGCTGACCATACAAGAGCTGATCATCGCCCTGCAGGTGCTAAACAATGAACGAGCGCTCTTATCTATGGATTAGAAAATCTCCAGGGCCCTGGCCAGTTGGCTGAGAGTAGTGAAGGCAGTGGCAGTGCTCCTCGACCAGACATACTGTGTGCACAGCAGGTCCATATTTGATAACATTTCTTTAAATTATGGACATAATGGCAGCTTCTAGACTTTTGAGTTAAACTGCGTCTGTTCTCCCTCGGCCTGGTCGATCACGATTATTTACTCAAGGAAAGCTGCAAAGCAATACAAAAATATACCATGCTTTATTTTGATCCAAAATTAAGCATGGGTCAGGCAGTTTGATTTTGTGTGAAATAAGATACACTGTCTCGTTTGAAATGTCAGTGAATGAAGTTTCAATAACTTTAGGTCCTAGGCAGCTGCCTACTTTGTCTACGTGTTAATCCAGCCTTGGTTGCCACCAATGCCTTCACCCACACCTTGGACCCCTGGGTGACAGACACTTGCCCTTCCACCGCTTCTGCTACTGCCCCAGATTACAGGCCCTGTTCTCTATAATGAGGAGTGTGTTCAGTTCTCATCCTTGATTTCTCCCCCATGCTGTTTATTTCTGGGGTGCAGATCAAAAAGCGCTAAAAGCATACATTTCTTGGTGGGGCAAGTCAAGCTGGCTATCCTTAAGAGTAGAAAAAAACAGGTTGGGTGTGTGGAAGTACAGAGGGCTCTCTTTGTTTTCAAGACTCTTGTGGAGTCCAGTAATCCACCTGGACTTCAACTAGTGCACCCTCACCAGACTTGGACACTTTTGAGCAGGTGTGGGTAGCACCGGGGACTTTGTGTGCCATAGAGAATATGATGCTATTCTTTTTAAGCTCTAATGGTTTTTAATTAAAGGATATGTTTTGATTGTGTAAGAAAAAAAAAAAAAAAAAAAAAAGGTTTTATGATTTTTTTATTTAAATTTTTTTATTATGTGGTTGGTATATATTATTAATTGCATGTTTGCACTGTGTCAATGTGGCACCAATGTCAATATTGGGTTGTATTGCCTCCTTTCCTTTTGGAGAGGGTAAATATTGGATTTTAAAGTAAATGTGTACATATGTAAAAATAAAGGTTTGTTAAAAGGCAAAGTCTTTATCTCTCGCTCTCTAGTATAGTTTGCCCTGCATTTCCTCATGGTTAAACTTGCATTTACAATAGCTAACCATGTAGTTTGTCGTATTTTTTTAATATGCTTTACCATACCTCTTTGGGCTTTACGATTCTTACCTATGCTTTACCATGTTTTCACTATGTTTTATTACACTTTGCTGTGCTTTTAATACATTTTATAAGAGTGTATGTACATCTTAAGAACATATTTAATTAAACAGTACAATTCAAGAACATACATGTTACAAAGCATTGACTAGTAAACTGTAATAATAAAAATGATCCTGCAATACAAAATGATTGTGTTAGCAACATTCATATTTGTAAATTATGTATGTGTTTAATGAACAAAATGTAAAAAAAAAAACAAAACAAAACAAAACAAACGTAACAAACGTAAATCCCCCAACAAATAAATAAATATGTATTTACCTTTGTAGCAAGATAGCATTAATAATGAAACTCGAAACTGCAGTTAAAGGGCTGTTGGCCCACGTCTGTCAAAAAAATAAACAAAACAAACACAGGAACAAAGCAACTGGCACAAGGGCCAAAATAAAACAAAACAACAGTTATGTCCGGTTGGACATTCGCCTCCACAGACCAAAATACACAGCACCTAGCTAGACTCACCTGGCTCGGCTCGGCTCGGCTTGGCTAGCTAGACTCACCTAAAACTTTCCCAAACAAATAATTTCTCATTGCTTTTATATATGTGGCTACTCTCCAGTTTGCATCAATTACCTAATTGGGGAATGACCATACCTGTGACTGCTGGCAGGGACAGATTTAACCCCATCCCTGCCAACCTTACATTCCCACATGCACACCATTTATAGCAGCAGGGCTTCTGTCCTGCCACACCCTTATTGAATCAATTTCTAAAAAGCCGTACAGTACATTCTCCACTACTCAAGCTTGGTTGTTGATTTGAACCAAACAAGATTAAATTAAAGCGATGGATTAAGACCTGAGGGAGGGAGAAGTCTCGCTGTCTCCAGCGCCTGAGGGAGAAGCACCGCTGTCTCCAGCACGAGAGGGAGAAGCCCCGCTGTCTCCAGCACAAGAGGGAGAAACCCTGCTGTCTCCAGCACAAGAGGGAGAAACCCTGCTGTCTCCAGCACAAGAGGGAGAAGCCCTGCTGTCTCCAGCGCCTGAGGGAGAAGCCCCGCTGTCTCCAGCACAAGAGGGAGAAGCTCCACTGTCTCCAGCGCCACAGGGAGAAGCCCCGCTGTCTCCAGCACCACAGGGAGAAGCCCTGCTGTCTTCAGCGCCATAGGGAGAAGCCCCGCTAACTCCACTGTCTCCATTGCCACTGGGAGAAGCCCAGCTGTCTCCAGCACCACAGGGAGAAGCACTGCTGTCTCCAGTGTCACAGAGAGAAGCCCTGCTGTCTCCAGCACCAGCGTTGGCCTGGCTGGAGTATCCAGTGCTGCTGTCAGCATTGCTGCTGCCAGCATTGTTACTGCTGGCTACAGGTCCGGAGAAGCCAGTCTTTCCGCCAAACAGTACATTCTAGCTTGGTTGTTGATTTGAACCAAACAAGATTAAAGCAATGGATTAAGGCATGAGGGAGGGAGAAGCCCCACTGGTTGCAGCACCACAAGGAGTATGATTTGATATTAGGGCAGTTCAACAGCAGATAACAGTGTTGATAGTTACATCAGGGTTAGATACCAGTGCAAGTGAAATACAAGATACTACAGATTGAGTTAAGTGCAGGATTAAATACTGTAAAATAGTTATGTGCATTTTAAAGTGCATTAAAGGCAAGGTGCTATATTGTCCAGAAGGGAAGAGTTGAGTTTTACAGGTGTTGTCTGAACAGATATGTCTAGAGGAGGCGCCAGAAGGTGGTCAGGGACTGGGAAGGTCGTTCCACAATTACGGGGCGAGGTCGGAGAAGGAGCAGACTCTGGCGGCAGGGGAGCGTAGTGGAGATACAGCTAGCCTTCTACTGCAGGCAAAGCGGAGAGGTCAGGTGAGTTTGTAGATAGAGATGAGGGTTCTGAGGTAGCTAGGTGCAGTCTGGACAAGGCATCGGTAGGCGAGTACAAGAGTCTTGAACTGGATGCAAGTGGTGATTGGGAGCCAGTGGAGTGAGCAGAGCAGTGGAGTAGTGTGGGAGAAGAGAGGCAGAGAGAACACCAGGCAAGCAGCAGAGTTCTGGATGAGCTGGAGCGGACGGGTGGCGGACGCAGGAAGGCCGGCTAGGTGGAAGTCGCAGTAGTCTAGACGAGAGTACCAGGGCCTAGACGAGGAGTTGCGTGGAGTAGTTGGTGAGGAAGGGTCGGATTCTTCATATGTTGCTCAGGAAGAATCGGCAGGTGCGTGCTAGAGTGGAGATGTGCTGGGAGTAGGAGAGGCAGGGGTCCAGGGTTCTTGGCTGAGGAGGAGGGAGAGAACATTAACTTTAAAGCTACAGTATGACTACCTTTGAGGAACGGAAACAAAGAACTGTAAACAAATCGGTCAAAGGCTCTATTTTTCAAATATTGGCAATTTATGGGTCCCAACAGGAAGTGGGAAAGGAAGGATGCAAACTCACCCATCAGTCCAGGAAAGTTCCTTTCTGGCAATTACAAAAAGAAACTTGTACGGAGCAGGAATTGAGGGTTGTGTATAACGTGCGTCAAGGACAGCTTCTACACAAATGATACATGCTATCAGTATCATCATGTCAACTGGCAAAAATAGAGGGAAACATGAACCAATCAAAGTACTGAATCAACCCCTACAGTACAGTATACGCAGCAAGGCTTGGCCAATTTAATGGGTTACATCACAGGAAGTTATAAGGATCCCTATGCAATATATGCCTATATATAATATATATATCTATAGCTATATATATATATATATATATATACATATAGTCTATATATATATATATTAATATAATATATATATATAATATATATATCTATATATATAATTAACTCGAGCTTGGCTAATGAGGAATTTAATAAGTGTAATATTAAATGCATTTAGTAAAAAAAAAAAAAAAAAAAAAAACACAGTATGTAGAGTTCATTTTTTTATTGTTTTGTAAAACTGTATATTCTTAAAAACACTGTTGATTTTTCATCCACTATAAACATCTTGCAGCTTTAATAATTTATCATATGTACAGCATATGCATTAAACATATTTAGGGTTTCATTACTCCATGACTCATAAAATCCAATACTATATTTTTTTTTCAAGAACTATAACATTACCCTGTTAATTCGCATTTCCGTTTAATTCATGTACTTAAATTACTGCTATTGCCTTCCAAAAATCATATATGTGTATTTGGCACACTATAGTACTATTTATTACTTGGCAAGAACCAATCAGCATTAAGTCATATGCTACAAGTCTTTATTAGGGATCAAAGATCAGAGTTTTTTTAACCAGATCCAATAAAACAGGGTGAAGCAGTCACATGCTAAAAAAATTAATAAAAAATAAATTCCACACCCAAAGGATTATTTTTTTTTTTTTACACTTAAACTAGTAAGTGCACAATGCTGAGGTATTTAGTTACAGAGCTGTAGAAGTGAAGTATAATTAATTCCCCCCACCCTAAATCTCATACCGGTCTTTCTGGTGGCACATGAGTCCACATGATGTAACCTGTAATCTACACTGTTTGCTTTTTATACCATGAAATGGTAATTTATTTACTCATTTCAAAACTGTGACTTTGATCTGCCGGGATAAGTAACAGATAGATTTTTTTATAGTACCATTACCAGGAACTCCACCTGGATTGCATCTACCACTTATTTTTATGGGTAATAACCATAGATAGGTACTTCAGGCAAACCAGGGTGCTGTAAAATGCTATAAAAGAGATCCAATTTTTGTATCTTAGAAGAAAAACAGATTTGGGTATGCCCAAGAGGTACATTTTGAGTTATTTTTCCTAGACCGCTTTACAGGTCTGCAATGTTGAAAGTGTTAAACAGAACATATGAATTAAAATTTTGAGTGGAACCCAATTCTGCAAATTATTGACACACTGCAGGGTCTAAATCATCCCTGAATCACATGCAGTAGAGTATATCACAGATGTAGCCTACATTTTCAGCATTCACACAAAGTAGCAACTAACAAGGGAGAGGCAGCTAGCAAACACTATACAGCAGTTCAGTACAAACATGCCGCAAGAGTTTGTTAAAATTACATGTGGAAAAGGTTACATGCAAGGAAAGAAGCAGCAAACCCTGGTTTTATACCTTCATGTTTATATAGGATATAAATACATACCCCAAACATTAGAACTATAATTCTGCGGTATTACCCCCTGGTCTCCACCCACACATATAAAACAATCACCAGTACAAATGCATCGTACAGATAAAAGAACAGTCCTGATTTTATGGTCAGTTATTATTTTTGAATGAAAATGATGACAAGGCACACAACAGCCACCAGGGCCAGGGCATGTATGCCCAGGAACCACAACAGCACCCAGAAGAAGATGATCACCACAGGCTCAACAGTCTTCTCTGCAAAGTACACCTGTGTAAAGCCAAGGTTTCTCAGGTACTTGTTGAGCTCTCCAAAAAGAGTCCCCAGCTTTTCACAGTCGTCTACTGGAGGCGGTGCTGTTCTGTGCTCAATGCTGTGATTCCTCTGATGTTCCGTAATCTGTTTTTGAACAAAAAGGTAAATATCAGTCATCACTATGATCATCCACAGCAGTTTCACAAGATTATCCTTCAAGAAAACATGATAAGACGTTTCTCATGCTGCTCAATATGAGAATAGTGCACAGACACATTACATTTTGGCACTGTTCCATTCTGTACCCTTTGAAAAAAACTAATATTAAAAAAAACAACAAAAAAACATATTTTCTGGTAACAATTACAAATAGCTGTAAAGTACTCCAGGAAATCTATTTAATGTTCTAACAAAGGGACATTTTGTTTTGATATTTTGGTAGTTTGTCCACCCCTCATCAAATGGTTAAAAATGGGGGCGGTTACAAAAAGACTATAACATCAACTGCAGCACAAACTATTTTTGGGAATTCTTCATCAATATCAAGTTGTTACCGAAAAAGTCTCTTTAGTAATGTCAGTAATAAAAATAAGCTGTTAACCAAAATCAAGAAAACAAGGTCAAACTTGCTGACATTTAGGTAAAATCCCTTCCATGTACTTGCCTACAAGCTACAATATGCCTCTTTCTTGTTCACAGAAAATTAATTATGTTATTATACTTCAATGGAGTTCCCAGAACATTGGGAATTGCACCGGTAAAATGAATTTAATCCGCTTTTTTTTTTGTGACCTTCAATTACCTGATGTAGCTTTAATACTCTAATACATTATACAATAAATACAGGTTTACCTGAGCTGTGTGACTGAAGAAACAAATTCACAGTAAGAAACTTGATTAACAGTACCTGATCACTATTTATGTGATGTAGCAGCATATACCACAACATTCCACCCGCTATAGTAAGTCTATAAAACATTGTACAACTTTAAAGGGGGAGCAAAAAGATATACAATTGACCAAAAACTCTGGTTTTTGTCATGAAAGCATGTCTGGAAGTCGTACCTTGTGCTTACGAGACTTCAGTAGACCTCACACAACTTTCTAGTATAGTAAACGCCTTACCAAGCAATCCTTTATTATCTGTGATCTGCTGGAAGTAGCCATGGCAAGGTTATTTGACCAAATAGGAAAAAAATAAGACTACAGTATGAGGGGCTTAGAGACCTCAATTCAGTATGTTTTTATTGTATTTTTTAATGTGATTTACTGCCAGTATTTATAAAATGTACTGTACTAAACATTTTGACTAAGTTAGGATTGCTGAATAATAAATACATATGCAGTCAAAAATGTTTTACAAATAATACCTAGTGCTTTCTAATGAAATGCTTTTTTTGCTTTGTTTTGTTTCCCATAGATTTTTTTTATTAGAGTTATTTATGGGTGGACAGTGCCACTAGCAAGGCTGTTATGACCAGGAACGGAGACTCAGACACTGAAGTTGCAGTTCAAAGTGCTAAAATGCACTTTTAATAATAAACAATAAAACAATAAACAAAAACACTGGAACAAAATAAACAAGCACAGTTGCCAAAACAAACAGTTAAACAAAACAATACATATACTTTCTATACCCCGTGGTTTCAGGCTGATCCGCCACTTTCACTAAAACACAGCTTCACAAACTCTCCTAAACACCCACGATATACCAACACACAATTCTCCACAATTCACCTTCAACTCCAACACCAACCCTCTACCCAACACCTAATTAATCATCACTTATTCAATTGATGGCTCCAGCCACATTCCCACGTGTTTCTGCAGGGAGGAATGTAGCCCCAACCAACATTACCCACACACACACACACACACACCCGAGCACCCTGCCACACAAAGCAAAAACTCTGTGGAAACCCAGATTAAGAAAGCTGTAGTCACGCAAGGCCAAATTGGAAATCAGACAGAAACATTTAAATATACCCTCCTGTATTTTAATATTAATTAGGTAATTTGCGTTTGGAAAGAGAATTTCTCTAGCTAAAAGGAAACTACATGGAAACACACACTACCCGAAAGATACTACCAAAATAGAGTGAGAAAAAAATTAGACTTATTTTTCTTTTTCCATCACAATCAAAAATCGAGCATCATTATGTTTTTGTGCCCTTTCCATTTAACTTTTTTTTTTACTGTTACTCAGGGGACTAAGTGTAAAAGAACCAGAAGGCAGTTGTGTCTGATTCATAACTGGAGGATCAAAGTATAGGAAGACTAGCGGGGTGAGGTTTCATTTCTTGTAGAAACAGTATTGCTTGCCACAAGGCAGCAAAACCACAAAGAAAGTGTTGCACTTTATGTTGTTGTTATATTAAGACTATTACTACAATTAGCAGTTAATTATCATTAGAAGTGCATGAATGTCTGGCTTTAGACCAGGGTTTTAAAATAATATATATTATATATATATATATATATATATATAATATATATATATTATAATATATATATATTAATTTCAGGTACCTAGTCAATATGAGATGAACTCTGAAACAAGATTGTTTATTCTAGGTCAGTGTGGCCAATCCTGATCTTGGAGAGCCATAGTCCTGCAGGTTTTCCCACACGCTTTAAATGCCTTCTTCTCAATGACGAGGAAAACTGAAGCAAACAAAACCATTAACTATTCTGAAAGTTAAGCATTTTCTTGTAATAGGCTTCCAAGAGAGGTATTTTTTGTTTGTTTTTAATTTACAGTTTAAATTACAAGAATATTGGAACTGCCACCTCTGTGGACAGTTTAATCGAACAGAACATGTGATCGGTAGAACTTAGCATCTGGATTTCACAACTGTTGTTTGCTGATTCCTTCGCTCTCCTCTTTTTTGCTCTTCTGCATATGAAGAGTAAATTCATTTTCCATCTTACCTTTCATTAACTGATTACCTAGCATATGGTCTTGGTCAATATACAGTAGCAGCTGTTTAGGTGGTGATATATCACACTGACAGAACCTTTTTTTTCTATTTACTGTAATAAGGTAGTGCATTATCAAATATAATTCTTGCTCTTTACACATCGTTAAATGAAAGAGTTGGATATCAAAAAATCTTGTTCCAAGCTGTATCAAGTAAACTTCACTAAAAGATGATACAGGGAAGCTGGGATGCTTTATTAATGCATGAAAACCTCTCAGTCCTTAAAAACTGTCTGTTAATAGGGACCTCAAAGGCTTTGGACCGTTGAAATGTGTTTTTTTCAGAATAACACTTTCCCAGGCCTTTGTTGCTCCAGTATGCTGACTCAGTGACTCAGACTTTGCCCTGGCAGTACTGCTGCTCTTAACTGAAACTTACCACTTGATAACAAAAAAACAAAACCCCACTTATTCAAGGTTAGTATTACTGTGCATACCACTTCCTTCACCTTATCTGAGACAAAGTTCTATGAACTGAAAAACAACTTGCCAAACAATGGTTGACAGTCAACTTGATGGGGTTTGCCAGGGAAGATCATCTGTAGGATACATCCCCTATACTGTTAAATCACATGGAGTATATAATGAGCACTTTTACAGTATCAGGTTGAAGATGAACCAGCTCATACTGCATTCAGGGATTAAACTACAGCAGGTCCTTCCATTTTTGCATCTCTTAAGAAGGCTATAATGTTCAAATTCAGTGAAAAACTTACAGCAGGGGTGTCCAATCCTTGTCCTAGAGAGCCGGTGGCCTTCCTAGTTTTTGTTCCAACTGTGTCCTAAATTACTTAATTGGACCAATCATTACCAATTATTGTTCTAATTAAGTAATTTAGGGCACAGATGGAACAAAAACCAGGAGGGACATCAGCCCTACATGACCAAGGTTGGACACCCCTGCCTTACAGTATATTTAGTATACTGTAAGTGTAATACATTTTAATTGTGTTTGCACTGTCCCTATGGCTATATGAAATACTGTATGCAAATGTGATCTGGTGGGATTTTACCAACTTGACAAACATTTAAACCTAGTGCAGCATTTTGTTGTCTCAATGAAGAACTAATTTGGCTGTTGTGTGTTAAGCAGGAATAGTGTTTATAGGCTCAAGCCTGCTCTCCAGTAATTTCACTGAACGATATCTCTCCCTTGTTCCTGTACCAAAGGTTTGCAACTTGAATAAAGTCAAGTTATCCTTTCCCCTGTCTCACATTTCAATTTTCCATTTTAAGAACTATGGCAGTGTGGCAGGGCGAGAGCCATGCAGAGGCACGGCTTTGTAAATGTATTGGGTGACAGGACTGGAGTTAAAATCCTCCCTGCAAACACACATCTATAAATAAGGTGATCACACGTGGTGAAATAGTTAGTGATGGTGAAAATTAATGTTGGTGAAGGTATGAGTTTTGTGTTCTGTGCTGTACTGTACTGTATTTACGTCCGTTTCCGTGTCCATACATGAGTGTTTTGAATAAACTTTTGTTTTGTTAAATGGGTTTTGTTTAGTTTCTGTTTGTGTTATTTTTGTTTGTTTTATAATTAAACATGCGTACCACGGCTTACAAACCTACATTATTTTCCTCTTGCGACCAGTGACGTCATCCTTACCACACATGCAGGTGTCAGAAAGAGGAAGGTGCCCTAGAGACAAAGCAGAACTGCAGGTGAAGTTTGAAATATATATATATATATATATATATATATATATATATATATATATATATATTGTGAGCCAGCTCACAAGTTTACCACCAGGAGTCATTCATGGCAGGTTTGGTATGAGCCCACAGAGGTTGCCAGAAATGATCAGATGGACCTGTGGGCAGCATACATGCCTGCCATGATGTCAAGGAGTTAACGGACCGACAGGCTGCAGGTGTGGTTAGGTAGGCAATTAGGGTTTGACTATTGTTAGACTATCATTGGCCTTAATTGGCCCACACCTGTAGCCTGTAACGGCCAAATGCCTGGCTGGTAAAAGGGAGCATGTGCCGCTAGTCTGTTGGGTTGTTTGTTTTGTTTGCCTGCCTGAGAACTTCTGAGGATTATCTACAATAAGATCGGAACGGGATAACGTGGTGGTCCTTTGCATCTGCAATTCCCTGTTCTCTGCAGGGGCTATGAGGAACGGCCTGTCCGCTGCTGAGATTCGCAAAGGGACTGGACTGCGGAATAAGGGTAGGAGAAGGGTTCCTAAAGAAGAAACCCAAAACCCAGGTGGAATTACCTATTCACCAACTGGATGGGGTTATTGGTCCGGTTGGTTTACATCAGGAATTTTGCTTTGGTGATTTGGTTTTTGTTTGAAACCTTGTTTGAACTGTTTATTTTCTTTTGGACATTGCAATATAAGAGCCAGCTGTGTAGAATACTGGAATAAAGACTTGCTTTGTTTTGGAAACTACTGCCTGTTTTCTTCGTGTGCACCTACCCGCCCACAATATATATATATATATATATATATATATATATATATATATATATATATATATATATATATATATATATATATATATATATAAAAATATATATATATCAATTTCATGTACACTCAATGGATGCCTGGTATTACCAGTGGAGGGACCAGTGGAGGGATGCAAGGGACCCGCAGTGGAAGGAGAGGAGGCAGTGGTATGCCAACCTCGAGGAGGTGAGGAGGTGAGGATGGTCTTCTGCCACCATTGCCGCTGTCTCCAGCCTTCCAAGAGGAGGAGAAGGAGGAACAGCTGCCAGCCTGAGTGAAGGAGGGGAGTAGCCACTGCCGGAGGCGAGAGAAGGCGGGGTTCCCTGCCAAAATGTCAGAAAGTGAGGTGCTGCCGTCCTGTGTGCCAGAAAGGGATGAGCTGCCGTGCTGCGTGCCAAAGGGAGAGGAGCTGTGGTTGCTTTTACCTACACCACCAGAGGAGCTGGCGCTACATCCTGAGGCTCAGCTCCTGCCCTGTCCTGCAAAGCCTGGGGCTGCCAAGCCCGCAATGTCTGGGGCTGCCAAGCCTGGAACGCCTGGGGCTGCCAAGCCTGGAACGCCTGGGGCTGCCAAGCCTAGAATGCCTGGGGCAGCCAAGCCTCCAAAGCCTGTGGCTGCCAAGCCTGGGATGCCTAGGGATTCCAAGAACACAACGCCTGGGGATGCCAAGATTGAAATGCCTGGGGAAGCCAAGCCTTCAATGCCTGGGGATGCCAAGCCTGCAATGTCTAGGGCTGCCAAGCCTACAGTGCCCAGGGATGCATGTCCTGCACTGCCTAGGGATGCCTGTTCTTCACCTCCCGGGGATGTCTGTCCTGCACCTCCCGGGGATGTCTGTCCTGCACCGCCTGGGGATGCCTGTCCCGCACCGCCCGGGGATGCCTGTTTGTCAATCCCTGGGGATGCCTGTCCCGGACCGCCCTGGGATGCCTGTTCGTCATCGCCTGGGAATGCCTGTTTGTCATCGTCTGGGGATGCCTGTCCCGCACCACCCGGGGATGCCTGTTCGTTACCGCCTGGTGGTCTTTCAGTGCTGGAAGAGTCAGCATTTTCACTGCCTAATTTGCCTTTGCTGGAGGAGCCAGCCTTGCCACTGTCAGCATTTCTACTGACAGCACTGCCGCTGCCAGCATTGCCGCTGCTAGCGTTGTCACTGACAGCATTGCCGCCGACGACATTGCCGCTACAGAAGGAAGTGATGAGACCACCGCCACAACAGCCCTGATCACCAACTCAGCCTCAAGGATCCACAGGGGAAAAAATGGACATGAGGGGAGGGAGGTTGTGTTTTACAGGGGGAGGTGGCCAATGGCGGCCATATGTGCTGTGCACATATGGAGGAGGCACGGGTTTGTATATGTGGGAAGTATGGGGTGGCAATACACAAACAGACAATAATAATGTGGCTGGAGCTGTCAATTGAATAAATGATTAATTAAGGCTCTAGCCACAGGTGTATAAATAAGGTGTCACAGTTAGTCAAATAGTTAGTGATGGTGAGAATTGATGTTGGTGAAGGTATGTGTTTTGTGCTGTACTATACTGTATTTACATCCATGTCTGTGTTTGTGTTTGTTTACGTTCTTGAGTGTTTTTAATAACCTTTTGTTTTGGCCCTTGTGCCTTTTGTTTTGTTAAATGTGTTTTGTTTAGCGCTTCGGTCAGTGTTATTTTTGTTTGTGTTATAATTAAACGTGTGCACCAGCGCTTATAAACCTCCATTCTCTGCCTCTGAGTCTCTTTCTGGTTACCAATAGCCTGACCAGTATCATCATCACTGTGAGATGTAGTCCTATAACTGAATTCTGAGCTGTTCATTCACTGTCAATTCAAAACTGCATTACTGTAATGCTCTGTTTGCAAGACTTCATCCTCTTTGGAGGTACTTCTGCTCAAAATGCAGCAGAAAGTCATTTAACTTGAGCTAAACTCCATCAGCTTAACATCTCTGCTGTGGTTGCCAGTTGGCTTAACCTACAAGGCACTATCTGGCCTTCAGTCATGCCTGCATGCCCCTGTCTGTACTTTGTGGTGTCAGTACGCTAGTCTCCTTGCAGTTGCCAGGTTGGAACAAAGGCTTTCAGGTGTCATGCCCTCACCTGTCCTCAGAATATTAGGGTTAAGGCTTATTTTTACAGAAGTCAAATGTCATTCATGCACAGCTAATTTTATACAAGTTATTTAAATTGAGGTGCTATCCATAAGGAATTTAAATGTAGTATCAGGCATCTCTGCTACAACGTTTTTTAGTAGAATTTTCAGATTACTTGTCAAACAGCCACAGAGACAGGTTTGGTAGAACACTCGTCAAAAAGTTATTTTTATATGGTCATTTTATAATTAAAGAAAGTGATCCACTCCATATTTCATTTCTAATAAAAAGTAATTACCTTTATTGATAAAACATTGCTGCAAAAACTAAAACAAGGTGTTGCAACACCAACTTGCCTTCATCAGGTACAAGAGTAGCATTTACATACTGACACACTGACACACACACACACACACACACACACACACACACACACACACACACACACTTACTTCAGAATAAAGCGCTTTTTGTGGGCTACATGACAGAACACATGCTTAGGAATGCCAACAACAAGTGGATGACTGGTTCTCAATATCTAAAAAATATCAAGGGGCATATATATGAAGTACGTCAGTACAGAATGTGTGGACATCTCTACAACACTAGTTGTTGAGGATGTTTAAAAAAAAAAAAAAAAAAAAAAAAACAGATTGTAACCTAAAGTAATCCCACAGATACTGTAGCTTGAACTACTTATTCAAAGAGAACACTTCAAGGCGTGCATGCTATGACACGCTCAATTTAAAATTAGTTTAGTGGTGCAGAATTCCATTGGCTAATCATTATTCGGTCAGTTTCTTATTATCTTTTCAAGACAGAAGAGAAGTAAAGACACATATATGAAAACATGTGCTCTATTAGCATTTAAAAAAATAATAATCTTGCTTAATCTGTTAGGCAATTTTAAATGTCAAGTAGACTTCTTGATATTTGGATTTCAGTAGGAATTTGAGCAACTGTGCACATTAATGGAATTTGATTCCTATAAAATCAGGAAGTGTACAAAAAAAGTAGTGTACAGTGCTGTCGAAATCTACAGTACAGTATCACAGATCAAATAGCCTAACAAACAACAACAACAATAACAATAATAAAGTATTTCAAGCTTTTGCTTCTGGACGACATGAAGCGTTTCAGCAGTCAAAAGCAGGTACCCTTACACTCGTTTTTGACCAGTTAATTCTACCATGCCAAAAAACAGCAGCGTTCGTTTTTCTTGTGGGAAGAACACTTGTAGTTTTTTCAAGTACGACCCTTGACTTAGAGACTACACTTACTGTTAGTAGTAGTACTGTTGTTCTGATTGATGTGTCTGCAGTAAACAATCGAAATATACCTACTTACTGTACCATATGTTTTTATCCCAAGCAAAGCGTCAAAACTAAGTCGCCTAAAACAGCCAGTGCTGTTCATCTGTATGTTGCATAATTCACATGGGTATGGCATGACATTTAACATTTAGTTGTAAATCGTATTTAAATATTGGCAATTTCACCTGTTCTTGTTCTTGAGTCCGGTTCCTCTGCTGTTGTGCCCTACTATGCCTTCTTTCCAAGTCTTCAAAATCACTATACTTCACAGCTGGTCTTTCATTCACAGACGGTGATACAACAGACATTTTATTTTCACAGATAGATAGGGAGGGAAGTCCGTTTCGAATTCAGTCTTGGGTTGTTAGATTTCCAATGTGACAGATAGTCTCTTCTCTTGCATTTCCACACCACGTTCAGTTGTTTAGAATGTCTGGTTTCCTCACGTCATAAGAAGGAGGGGTTTGCGCTGTGTGAAACCAGGACAGACACATTCGGCAAACTCGTGTCACGGTCAATTTGTGTCTCTCAATAAGTCGACATAGGGTTACCAGATTTCCAGATGTGTTTCTTCAATTCAGTGACTCCGCGAAGCAGTTACAATAACTGCATAATGTAACCTAATCCTAATTTAAAAGTTAAACATCGGTTGTAATTATTGTAGATCGTAACAATTAATAATTTACTTTTCATTGTCATCTGACTAAATAGTACAAAATAAATAAATAAATAAAAATGTTCCACGAAATTAAACAGATTGTGAAACACTTAATCGGTAACATCGTTTATTTTATTTTTTGATGGCGTTACCACAATCACACTAGCCTATAATTGTGTAATACTTAATCAACATGCTAGCAGCAGAGGATGCTGGCAGTGGGAAATATTGTGAGTGTGTGGTGGTGGGTGTGGCATTGTTGTTGTTGTGCCTTGCTGTTGTTATTGTAAAGTTTATTTATTGTTGTGTTTGTACAGTCCTGTAAGGTAGTGCTCCGGGGTGGGGAAGGACTGTATATGTGTGGACTGAGTGTGTGGGTGGTGCTAACTTCTTATTAGCTAGCTCCCTGTTACACCGCATGTGCAATGGGTCGCCAGTGATTCCCGTGCTCCCTACAATATCAAAATCGGGAAGTCAGATTGACTTGTTACTACTGTAAAACGACCAACTCCTATACGTAAAAATGCATAGTTTATTTACATTTATTTAAACTGCGTACTATTTTATGTGATCCCATTGCTCCAAATCTATGCGTGCATTTCTAACCCGGATGGTATGGGATATTTAAGGTATGTATGGAAGTCCATTCGGGTCAAACAACGTGTTATTTAGTACGCGTTTCAAATATTTACTACACGTTCTCATTTGACTTTACGAGTTGTAATTCTAATACTACGCATACTAATTTGGGCAATCAGATTGTTGAAAATGAAACGGGAATCAATGAATTTAAAGAAAATATGATGTGTAATAACTTATCCGATTATAAATCGTCTTGCATCTGCCATTCCCCTCCAATTCGTGGCGGTAACATAGACTTGGCATTGCGTAAAGTGTAGTGAAAGATGGATAGACCAGAAACCTCTGAGATGAGCATCAACCAGCAGTTTCAGAGCTTAGAAATCGCTTAAATTCAGTGGTAAAAATCACAAATTGTGCGTCCGTTGCTGCGATTTCATTGGGCAGTGTGTGCTGCCCGCTCGAAAAGATTTTTTTGTGATGTGACCGCCTCCATTGAGATGCGACGGTTGCATTGGGCAGTGTGTTCCGGGCTTAATTCTTGATGTTTTTTTAAAGCCTGTTTCATGTCTGAAATTAAAAAAAAAATGTTATTCCGAATGTGATTGGCTACTCTTGTAATTACGCTGCATGCCTGTAAAATGACCAGCCATCACGTAGGTACTACTGTAATGCACACATGCTCAGGAAACCAAACTATGCATAAAGTTTATACAAATGTAAAAGTCTATAAGTTGCTAATGGCTAATATCGCTTTTTTCTTTTAATAGAATTGATAACATCATCATCATGGAAAAAAAAAATATATATATATATATATATATATATATATATATATATATATATATATATATATATTTTTTTTTTTTTTTTTTATTTTCTTTGCATTTTACAAACATTTCTCTTTTGAATAAATAGGATTTATTTTCTGGCATACATTCCATTAAACCTTCAAAGGACCTAAAACATTGTTTTTTTTTAGAATGTATTTAATCTGGAAATTTTAAAATTATGCACTGTTCAATAATATGCATTTTCAGTTGGCATTTCATGTTCAGTATGACATAGATGCATTAATCAGTTGCCTTTATGCTATTATAGATGCAGCAAAGAAGGAATATGTGTACTAAATATTTAAAACGTGTACTAAATAACATGTTTTTGACCTTGATGGCCTTCCATAGGGTGGCCTTCCCTACACTTCACATTCATTAACGTGAACTAAAAGCATGCACACATTGTCAAAAAAGGCTTTTTTTTTTTTGTGTATGGAGACTGCGGTAATATATAGATACCGCTGCCCAGCTGGATTGCTATACAACTGAACCCCCTCTTGTTCTACTAAACTGATTTAAAAAAAAATGTATTGATGTGTTTACAGTTTTAACAATTTATATTTTAATTTCAGTGGAACAAGACAGATAATATAACTTGATATGTTATGTAAAAAAAGAAAAGAAAAAAGACCACAATATATATAAAATACAGTAATAGTAATACTAATACCAGAGGTTGAATTAAAAAAAAAAAAATTAAAAAAAAGAAGCATTGTATTGCTAAGAAAGACTTATTATATATAATTATATATGCAGGTATAGATCTATAAATATGGCCAACCCTCCCATGATGAAAGCACAGACAAAAACATGGCCATCATTACCCGGAGGTTGGATTGCCACTGATGAAGGCAGCGGCTGGGTAGGCATTAGGGTGCTAAGAATCACCAGGTTACGATTTTAGACCACCACAGACCACTAGCCCTGGCCACGTACAACTACAGATCTCTTTCAAGTGAAGTAAGACTTGGAAGAAGAACTTGGAAGAATCAAGTTGGACATTGTAAGACTAAGCGAAGTACGGCAAAAAGACGAAGGACTACTAGAACTCAAGTGGATAACTTTTCTGCTACCGAGGCAATATAGATGGACAAACATGAGGTGTTGGATTCATTGTCGACAAGAGAATCAAAAATAACATAGTCGTGATTGACAGCACATCAGAGAGGTCTGCAAGACAGATAGTGAAAGTTTCAAGGAAGTATGAACTTCAGGTCATTCAAGTATATACACCAACAACAAGCTATTCAGATGAAGAAGTCGAAGATTTTTATGAAGAAGTACAAGAACTACACGAAATTGGGAAAAGTCATTGTAAGTTCATCATTGGTGACTTCAACGACAAAATAGGAGCCCAGCAAGAAGACGAGAATTTGGTCGACAACATTGGACATGGTGACAGGAACTAGAGGGGTGCAGACTAGACGAATTTGCAAAGAACAATAACTTATTCATCATGAACACCTTCTAGAAGAAACCCATCAGGAAATGGACATGGAGTGGAACCAATGGAGTGAAGAATGAAATTGACTACATTGTCACCAACAAGAAGCAAAGTGGGTTTGAAAATGAAACCGAAGAAGACTCCAGTCATGTTCAATAAATATACCACTCCACAGGCAATCAAAGTCAATGGGCTCAAGCTTGAAGAATTCAATAACTGTGCATACTTAGGACAGTTAATTTCACAAACGGGGAACCAAATGTACGAAATCAACAGAAGAGGAAAAATGGGCTGGAGTGCCTTTGGAAGATTAAGCATGGTTCTGAAAGGGAAACTACCCTTATGCCTCAAGAGGCAAGTCTTCGACCAATGCGTGCTGCCAGTGCTTAAAGCAAAAATGACTCAAAAATTACAAATGACTCAACGGAGTGTGGAAAGATGCATGCTGGGAATAACTGATATAGCAGTGGGCCGGACACGTAGCGAGAAGAACAGACCATCGCTGGACCAAGGAGAGACTAGACTGGATCAAGAGATATAAAGCAACCAAGAAGAAGACCTCCACAAAGATGGCAAGATGATATTAGGAAACACGCCAGAGCAACGTGGATGAGAGATGCAGCAGGCAGGCTTTTGTGGAAGAATTTTGGTGAGACATTCATCCTTCATCATGGACTGAAAAAGACTGAAGATTATATATAAGAATTTTTTATGTATGTAGAGATCTGCTTTATACAAGTAAATATTTGTTTAATAGGTCAAAAACTTCTTTTTTTACAGCTTTAGTATAAAGTGCCTGTGGCAGGCTGGCAAGTGGATAGAGGCCCAGAAACAGTCTGTAGTTAAAAAAAAAACTAATTTTATTATAAATAAACAAAAATACAGGTGCACAAGGGCAAAACAAAAAATCTTTAAAACAAAAAAAAAAAAAAAAAAAATTCACAAAAATAAAGGTTTCCAGGCTGGGCAATGCCTTCACTGGATTCAACACTTTCAAACTTTCAAAAATACCACAACAAACCACCAACCTGCTTCCTCAACTCCCTCCTCCAAATGAGAAGCAGAGGCCTCCTTTTATGTCAGGTGGCTGGGCGCTGATTGATCATTAATTAACCTAATCAACTAATCAACCCCAGCCACCTGAACATAATAAACCCAGGCAGGTAGGGGAAATTAACCCCATCCCTGCCAATTTAAAAAGGGCAGACCTTTGCTTTGCCACAGTGCCATTTAATTTTTAAAGGTTAGCTCTAACGGTATTGAGATAAGCACTCTATTCTTATGTATAAAGAACTTAGCTAATAAAATAATAACATTAACACTTAGTAAAACGTCTTTGTTTTCTCCAGAGTTAAAGTACCATACTATGTCAACACAGGGGAAGGCTGGTAGGTTTGGAATTTATAACAATCTTGTGTATGCACAACAGTAAAATAGATGGTCAGCATCGTCAACATTGCTGTTTTAGAAGGCACAAAGGTTGCAATCAATACCAAATCTTCTATGGAGTTGTTCTCCTGATGGATAAACAACACTAAATAATTTGTAATGAGTTTCTTTTGCTCTTGGAGGAATGGGAGACTAAAATAGAAGGTAGTTGCTTTCTTAAAGATTTGTTCTGTAAAGCTTAAAAGGGATTTTTGAAAACTCAGAATCACATTTAAGTAAAAAGAATATAATCTCCCAAAGCATTTGAAAATAATATATGAAATGGGATATGAAACCACATCGAATCATTGTTTTAAATACAAGCTTTTAACAAGTTTATTTTAAAAGTAGTTCTGCTAAACTAATAATATTGCATTTATTGATTGCTGCAAGAAAATATGAAAATGGACCAAAACCAATACAATACTTAGTTTGTTCGGGAAACTACAGCAGTGAAAAGAACTGTTTAGCTAAATCACAAAAATCAGGACATGTTTTCTATTTCATCTATTTGGCATTATTTGTTGTACAGTAGTACCAGTATAACTTTTGAAAAATTAAAGGGAAGAAAGAACAGTATCGTGCACTATATATATATATATATATATATATAATATATATATATATATATATATATATATATATATATATATACACACATACATACACACACACACACACACATAAGATTGCTGTGTTTTGTTTCGTGTTGTGTTGCAAACTCGTATCAACCCGGGAGCTGAAGCTATGGAGCCAGCACTAACCCTGGGAGCATCTACCCCAACATAACCACAACCCAGGAGAGAGTCCGCTCCAGAGGATAAACTACTATGGAACCCTTCAACTGCAAGACGGTACTCGTGAAAGCATTACCCAGCCAAAGCTGTGTGAAGAGGCAGGAGTTGCAGTGAGAAGGCTGGGACAAAAGGGGCAGTCTCTTGACACAGGGGTGGTACCGACAGACTGGAAAATTGCAAACGTAATACCGATCCACAAAAAGGGAAACAAAACTGAACCAGGTAACTACAGACCAGTAAGCCTGACTTCTATTATATGCAAACTTATGGAAACTATAACAAAATCCAAAATGGAAAATTACCTATATGGTAACAGGGTACTGGGAGACAGTCAACATGGTTTTAGGAAAGGGAGATCATGCCTAACTAACTTGCTTGATTTTTTTGAGGATGCAACATCCATAATGGATAATTGCAAAGCATATGACATGGTTTATTTAGATTTCCAGAAAGCTTTTGACAAAGTCCCGCACAAAAGATTAATTCTCAAACTGAACGCAGTTGGGATTCAAGGAAACACATGTACATGGATTAGGGAGTGGTTAACATGTAGAAAACAGAAAGTACTGATTAGAGGAAAAACCTCAGAATGGAGTGTGGTAACCAGCGGTGTACCACAGGGATCAGTATTAGGTCCTCTGCTATTCCTAATCTACATTAATGATTTAGATTCTGGTATAGTAAGCAAACTTGTTAAATTTGCAGACGACACAAAAGTAGGAGGAGTGGCAAACACTGTTGCAGCAGCAAAGGTCATTCAAAATGATCTAGACAAGATTCAGAACTGGGCAGACACATGGCAAATGACATTTAATAGAGAAAAGTGTAAGGTACTGCACGCAGGAAATAAAAATGTACATTATAAATATCATATGGGAGATATTGAAATTGGAGAAGGAATCTATGAAAAAGACCTAGGAGTTTTTGTTGACTCAGAAATGTCTTCATCTAGACAATGTGGGGAAGCTATAAAAAAGGCTAACAAGATGCTCGGATACATTGTGAAAAGTGTTGAATTTAAATCAAGGGAAGTAATGTTAAAACTTTACAATGCACTAGTAAGACCTCATCTTGAATATTGTGTTCAGTTCTGGTCACCTCGCTATAAAAAAGATATTGCTGCTCTAGAAAGAGTGCAAAGAAGAGCGACCAGAATTATTCCGGGCTTAAAAGGCATGTCATATGCAGACAGGCTAAAAGAATTGAATCTGTTCAGTCTTGAACAAAGAAGACTACGTGGCGACCTAATTCAAGCATTCAAAATTCTAAAAGGTATTGACAGTGTCGACCCAAGGGACTTTTTCAGCCTGAAAAAAGAAACAAGGACCAGGGGTCACAAATGGAGTTTAGAAAAAGGGACATTCAGAACAGAAAATAGGAGACACTTTTTTACACAGAGAATTGTGAGGGTCTGGAATCAACTCCCCAGTAATGTTGTTGAAGCTGACACCCTGGGATCCTTCAAGAAGCTGCTTGATGAGATTTTGGGATCAATAAGCTACTAACAACCAAACAAGCAAGATGGGCCGAATGGCCTCCTCTCGTTTGTAAACTTTCTTATGTTCTTATGTTCTTAAAACAAATGCAACACTTGACTTACCTTTGTAGTTGGTAAGATAATATGATTACCTTGAAGAAGTAAGCCTTCACTTGTGGAAAGCTCAGCTGAACAGCTGTGATATGGGCTCAGTTAATCAGGTAAGGGGTTTGGCCATTGTCCTTTTTCCACAATCAAGCAAAGTTGTTAAAGAATAGGGTCTTGCTGTGAAGCAACTTTCAATTCGTCCAGAGATATCGCTTCCACTACTAGTAAATACAGAGACTTTACACACAGTTAGGGTTGCCATCTGGCCCCATAATTGTGAGACAGAACAGGGTTTTGAAGTTGCCTTTAAACTGAAGGAAATTAACATGTGAATTGAGCCCTAAACCTTTGCTAAATTGATTCTGATGATTAATTATCTTGAGGCAGCATGACAATACAATAATAGCTTTTAACAAATGAAATAAAATAAGTACATCATCAATATTTATTTATTTTATTAATAGTTTTAAAAATATATATTTTTAAAGTTTCTTTATAGTTTCTAATAGTATATCACCTTCTCCCACTGAAATCATTAATACTGAGCAGCTGTTCACTATTCCTGACACCAGACAGCGTGAACACTGGATCAGTGTTGTTATTTAATTGAGAGAGTCAATGTAAATTAGGGCTATATATTACTAATTAATAGGATATAAATAGCATCTTTTAAATATTGAGAACTGAAATATCATTTTGTACAAAATAAAAATAAATGTCTTGAATAAACCTACACACATGTTTATTAAAGATGCTTTTTATTTTGTAAGATTTGTATTATCACAATGATTCAGATAATTAAGAAGCAGTATAAATTAAGCAAGTGCTTAGTGCTCAATTTAAGTGTTTATTGCTTTCAGTTTAAGAGCAACTTAAAAACCATGTCCTGTCCCAAAGTGTTCCGGAATTATAGGGCCAGGTGGCAACCCTACACCCAGTCTTGACTCTTTTTCCAATGATGTATTCAATTTTGGTTGTAGTGAACAGCCTAGACTTTGAATTCTCAGAGGTAAGACTGTCGACTTTTCTGGGTTCAATATGTGTATCAAGGGCTTGTGATCTGTTTCCTATGTAAACATGCATCCCCGTAGATACATTCGAAAAGTCTCTACAGCCTAAACACATCCAATCGATTTTCGATCTGTCGGAGAATAACGTTTTTCTGTGGCTGTAAGAGAACAGCTAGCGTATGCCATTGAATCTGCAACCATCCTGTTGTGTTTGTAACAATATAGCTACCATCCCTACTGAGCTTGCATCAGTTACTATAACCGTTGGTGCTCCTAGTTTGTAGTAGTCAAGGCATGGTTCATGCCTTTGAAAGCAGACTCTGCTTTGGAAACCCATTCCAAATTAATACTTTTTCTCGTGAGCGAGCATACAGAGTGGTTTTGAGATATCAGTGTAATTTGGAATTCATTTCATGAGGAAACCACAAGTTCCCAGAAATGATTATTGTATTCCCACATTCTCTGGTTTGGGTGCCTTGAGAACAGACTCCACTTTCTAAGGGTCAGGCTGTTGCAAGATGAATTTCAATTGCATCAAATCCAAAAGAGCATTTATCAAGATTCAGTTTTAATCGTGTCTTGAATTGTACTGAAAACCCTTCAAAGTCTTTTCTCTTGTTCCGCTTCATTCTCAACATAAACAACATCGTCCATGTACCACACTGCACCTGTGGCTTTTTGGTAAGCTCCAGGAGCATTGGAAAGTCCAAAAGAAACTTGCATAATCTGTAACATCCACAATGTGTGATAAAGGTTGTCAGATTTCAGGATTCTGGTGATAAGTTTACCGGCCAAAGCCCTTTTCTTTGCAAAAACTTTTGAGTCTTGCTCTGAATGCGGAACATTGTCGATAGTGGGTACTGGATGGCATTCTCTAACTACTGCCTTATTAATGTCTCGGAAGTCAACACAAAGTCTCACTTCCTTACTTTATTACTTAGGCACTAGCAGAATATTTGATACCCACTCTGTCCCTTCATGCACCTCCGCTGGCAATCCCATAGAATGAAAAGGATTCCATCCACATTTTATATTCCATATACAGATCCACGGCATTCATGTTAAGAGGTACTGGCATTGGTAGGTTTGCGCTTTCCATTTTGTAATATTTTTCTTTCTTTTTTTCCTGCAAAAATGTTATCCTCGTCACAAATTGTGATGTCTTTGAATAAACCGATCACTTAGAGCGTGTATAAATCCGAGTTTATTAGCACACCATTACAGTATTTATAGTAAACAGTTCTACAGAAACAGCCACGTTGCTTACATGGTAGTCACCGTCATTAGTTCTCATCTAATTCACTCTCACATCTGCTAGGTGTCTCTAGAGCAGGGGTCGGCAACCTTTTTGTGCAAAAGAGCCAAATAGAATGGAAATTTAGAGCAAGTGGTATAAACACACAATTTATAATATATAATTTAAATTGATTATTGTACTTACACTGCACTTCTTTAATGTGACTTCTGCTGCTGCATCATTTTGCTCATTTCTTTGAAGTCCTGTTCATAGCTGGTCAAGTTTAGCTTCATGCAAGCATTCAGGCTTTCTTCTGTTAATCTTGAGCGCAGGTTGTTTTTGCATGTGATTCAAGTGGGAGAATGCCTGTTCGTTCATATAGGTGGAGCGATAAAGACAGAAAAACTGGCATTCTGCATTGTGCTGTATGAAAGTGGAAGTTCTTTCCAAGATTGCACAATGAGGTTATCTTCGCGCTCTAATTTCTTCAAATCAGCCCAATTTTGCAGTTTTGCTAATTCTGCGTGTTGCCGAGTAAGGCTTTCCAGATTTGAATTGAGAGTGCGAAACTTTTCAACTCAAATGAGATGCCCGGAATCACCGTCAAGTCCAAGGTTTCCACACAAGTTTCATGGGGACGGATCATAAACATGGATTCAAATGCAAAAACTGCCTGCTGTAGAGACATGATGGTGTTTCATTGCCCTTGAAGTTTAACATTAAGTTAAGTGAAATGTCCTGTAATGTCCACAAGATAATAAAACCTTCCTGGAATGTAATACAGTGACAGCTTAAAATGAGACGTTTCTGTTCTTCTGGCAAAAGAGCAATGGATCCCTTGCGTTTCCCCATCATGCTGGGTGCACCGTCAGTACACACTGAAACAAGCTTCCCTAACTGGATCTGCTTCTCGCTAACAAAATCCAGCAGTTTTAAGTATGTCTTCCTCTCTTTTTTCATTTTTAAGTGGCAAAATTCCAAGTAATTCTTCTCGTACTAAGGTGCCACATATATATTGCCTGAGAATACATAGTTAAACAACATCACAGACCTCCGCTGACTCATGCAAACAAAGAAAAATATGTAGCTGAACTTAAATTTTCTATTTGCTGCTTGTCATCCTAATACGCCATTTTCACAGCTCAATCGTGAACTGTTTTTGCAGATAAAGGCACATCTTGTATTTGCAGCAAGATTTTGTCTTTGTTGGGGAATTCTTCCAATAGCTCTTTTTCTATATTAAGCATATAGTTCTTCACATATTCGCCATCAGTGAAAGGTTTACCTTTGCGAACGATCTCTAAAGAACCTGTAAAACTTTTTCTTCATGCCAGTAGTTTACTTTGTCCCATTTTTCTTTGCAGCTCCTTGCAGGCCTTTTTCTGCACCTCACCTTCAGGGTATTTCGCTGCAGATGCAGCATATTTTGTCATGAGATGTCATAAATTTGATTTTTCGTTTGAAGCCAGTTGTTCAGTGCATTTGAGACAACGTGGAAATCCTGACTTCTTCATGAAGGCATACATATCAGTCCATTCCAGCTGAAAAGGTTTCCTCATCTGACAACTTTCTTTTTGCCATTTTTAAATGAAATTAAAGAGCGCTACATTATACTTTGAAACTGAAAAAACACCAATAAGAGCAACGGGTAGGTGGATGTAAAAATAAACAAATAAATAGCAAGATATCACATCCCGAGTTGGTCATTGCTAGATGTGTGATGACACTAATAGTATGTTTAATTCATTATTATTGTTTTAAATTTTTTTGTGTGGGTGTATTTGTGAATGACTTAGAGACTCAAGTACCATATTTGGTTACTTTAAGAGCCAGCTACCACGCTGCATAGCCTATTGTGTAAACTTAATCTGTGGAGAATGGTAGAGATATCTGCATGTGAATGTAAGAGCGAGAGAGTCAGTCAGTCCCAGGCAGTAGGTAAAGGACAGACAGTTGCGGGTTTGGTTCAGGTTGCAGGTCTAAAGCAGGTCGGGTAGCAGGTAAGAAGATGGTGCTGCAGCGGGTTGGGAGTCCGGGTAGGAAGCGGGTATTAAAAATCAGACCCGTGCAGGACTCCGACCCCTGCTCTTGAGACTGCACTATAGTACACATGCCACAAAAAAAAAAAAAAAAAGTGTTATTACAAGATAATATTGCGTTAGTCAGCAATAATTATTGCATTATTACGAGTTTTCATCAGTGATAAAGATGTCATAATGTAGCAGAAATTAAGTGCAGCTGGACACTGAGAAATCTCTACAGATGGTGTCAGCTTGTGCAAGTCGGAATTCCTGATTGTATAAAGAAAAAACACATTCAGAGTTTTCTATAACATACTGCAACAGCCAGAGAGTGTGCTCACTGCCACACTGTGGACCGGGCAACCTTTTCCCCTGCGACATTTTATCTTGCTTGGCAGCTTGCCAGCTGCTGGAACTCTGGTTGCATGTGAGCCTGTGCTTGCAATCAGAGAGGTCAGGTTTTACACACTCCCATCATCACACTACATTGAGGTAACCAACCTGTATCTCTAACTGTCCCTGTGAATATGGACTTCTCTGGTCACCCTATCAATACATGTAAGCAGATTGACATGATCGCAGATGAAAAGCACTTTTATAAGAACATAAGAACATAAGAAAGTTTACAAACGAGAGGAGGCCATTCAGCCCATCTTCCTTGTTTGGTTGTTAGTAGCTTATTGATACCAGAATCTCATCAAGCAGCTTCTTGAAGGATCCCAGGGTGTCAGCTTCAACAACATTACTGGGGAGTTGATTCCAGACCCTCACAATTCTCTGTGTAAAAAAGTGCCTCCTATTTTCTGTTCTGAACAATAAGGCGCTACTAGTGAGACCAAACTGTGATATAAAATGTATACTGTAATAACAACTAATAATAATAATAATAATAATACAACAGCAACAACAACCATAATAATAATAACAACAACAACAATAATAATAATAATAATAATAATAATAATAATAATAATAATAATAATAATAATAATAATAATAATAATAAAAACAGTTTAATTTATAGGGTTTTGCTGTGAAACAACTAAATGTGCTTTTAAATTATCCTTACTTTCTCATTTAAAAGCAGAATGAAGAACGAGAAAATGCGAGCGCAACAAATACAAATAGGGACTAAAATGTAATAAAATGTGTCCAGTATAAATATATATATATTTTTTATTATACATTTTTAATATAGATGACTCACTTATTAAAATGTTGCAGCTTCATTTGCATGCAGTTTCTATGTTTTGCTTGCAGCAAAACCGTAAATTAGACAACTTTTGCTGTTAACCCATTTATGAGTTGTAATTCAGAAACACAATGGCTCATCAGGGATCAATTGAATTCTTAAAGGGGAAGTCAGGGGAGAAACACTGGAAAACAGCAACCCTAAATATAATAATAAATACATTTGTGAGCCTTTTTGTTCTGAAAGGTTTTACCTGTTTGAAGGTAATGATTGATTAGTTAGTATTTCAGGTAAATGTTTATTAATTAAGCTAAACAAAACACAATTACAAAAAAGTACAATTGCAGATAGTGTAGATGCTATATATTTACAATGAAAAGGAACATATTTGACTGTTGAAACAGGTGACATCACCTCTTACACTTCTGATTGGGCGGGTTTTGTGCGTTTTTTCAAGAAAAAGTGGACAGGTTTTTGTAAAAGTAGTTGGAGCCCTGCCCCTGTGGGCGGCACAGTTGGGTGCAAATTTGTAAGGGTGGTGGGGTATAAAGGAGACCAGCCTACATGCTGGCAGTGAGTGATTGTTAGTCCTGTCTGCTGATGTTCCTGTGTGGTTGTTGTGTTACTGTGCTGAATCCTCTGTACCTGCAAAAGAGTTTTGAACTGCAAACCTGCTTCACGTTCCTCATATGAAAAAAAGTAGAACAGGCAATGGTGAGCAAAATGTGTGGGGGTTTGGAGGGGGGGTGAGTAGAGATGGACTGTCTTACCTATACAATAAATACTTTGTACTAGTTTACAATTAAATACATCCATATAACCCATTTTAAAGAAAAAAATAAGGGTCTGAATGGAATAGTGACACGAGTAGTGTGAAGTACCAAAAAAGATCTCTGTATTGCGAAATAACGCAAAAATTATTGTGGAATAACGCAATAGTATCTTGGAATAATGCAATATATATATACGTGGTGCTAGTGAGCTTCTGTAGAAAGTACCAGTTCTATATAAAACTTTCACCAGCTTTCAGCGCAGCTGCTCACCTTCCAAATTAACACAACTCTTTCTAATATAAATATAGTTTTACTTTTCTCACCACTTGATGTATTTTAGGAGAGAAGATTGATATTAAAGTAATAAGTAGATCAACAAATTAATTTACCTCGATGTCAAGACTGCATACAGGTCATTATTTATTTGTAAAACTACTCACTTATTGAAAATAGGGTTCCATAATGATTTCTATTAGGTGTTAAAACTTCATGCTGATATTGGACTCAGCTCTCGCCAATATAAGCACCAACTAAGACATATCTTATTTTACTGTAAACTAATGTGATCCATCTGGATTTCCTTCCATCTAATGATGTACAGTACAGTAGATATCCTTCTGCCTGGTGTTGATGGCTGAAGTGTAATGCTGACTCCAGGGATCAGCCTATTTTGCCTCCCTGGCACATCAGCACACACAACAGCTGCAAAGCTGGCTCCAGGGATCAACCACTTTGCGGCCTCCCTAGTGCATCAGCATGACAACTGTCTGGATTGAGCTGAGAAAGGTACATCTCTAGGGTCTTAGTGGGCACCTTCCATCCTTCGTGTTTCGTCGACTAGCCCACGAAACCTTAAGAGGGCTCGACAGTGATTCTGGTATCCCAGCATCACCCCCCTCCATCCCCCACTCAGCTAAGCCCAGCTTACTCACCTTCATTTCCATTCTACTATGCTTGAGGTCCCCAACCAGAATCTTTTTGTCTCAACCAGAGCCAGTTGCTGCTCCTCTCTGCTGCTTCAGATAAGTTATTCACTATGCGTCGCAACTCTTGACACTGAATCTGATGTCTCTGAGAAACTGGGTGGTGGAGAGTACCACAAATCCTTGACAACCCACTTCCACTGGGTAAACCTGGACTCTCCATCCTCACTGTTCCGTTTCAGAAGCTAGTTGAGCGTACCAAAGTTTCTTCCTTTCATACACCTCATCCACAGCATCCTCCCATGGCACTGTTAAATCCTGGTTGGTTACCAGGTGAACAAGGCTTGCTGATCCCGAACACAAGACAAGATCAGGTCGAAGGTTAGTGGTGGCAAGCTCTGGTGGGAAAATAAACCATTGTCCAACATATGCCAACATTTTCCAGTCTCTAGCAGCTTCCAGATGTCCTAGACAAGTTTTGATTTTAATACCATTTCTTGGTGGTTGCTCCCGTGGATGGAGAAAAGTTGTTGTTCTTGTGTCATATATTGCTGGAATTGGTGGTAACCTGTTATTCATGTTGCATTTGTCTTCCAGTGCTAAGGCCAAACATCCCTAAGACCTACCTTACATCCATTCAAAATGTGTCTTAATGTAACTGGTGATGAACACAAAGGCCACCACAGATCCTCTCCTACCCATAGACTAAGGTATAAACATAGACTAAAAATAATATGTTGACCTGATGAGGAAACTGATCCTACGCTGTTTCATTGTCCATAGATCTCGCCAGCCGATCTTGCGTTGTTCCACACTCTCCCATCTTGTCTATTCTCCCTGCTTGGCCTGGGAAACTGCCTTTACACACCTCACCCTCTCCTCCTGCTTTTGCACCTTGTTGGCTACCAGCTTCCTCCGTTGAGCTGGGGCTTAATTTTGTAGGAGGAGCTGAACTGAGACTAAGGCCTCCTCTTCCATGCTGTACTTGCCCCATAACATCTTCTACAGCTTCCACTGCCACCCACTTTCTTCCTGTTTTTAATACAGGTGCTGCCTCCCTCACACATTCGTCATGTGACTCTACCAATGTCATTTCCAATCGAACCTTGGCACACATAAACTCCTCGGTTAGAGCTGAGACTGGCAGCTGCAGTATTCCTTTACCATACAGTCCCACTCTGCTGAGGCAGTGTGGAACTCCTAACCATTTCCTGACATATGAACCAATTAACGCTTCCAGCTTCTAAACCTGGAAATTTGGCTTTCTGTACTGAAGTATTAATGAAGCAGTTCTTCAATAGGTAAGCTGACAATCTCTGAGCAACAATTTTGAAGAAAATCTTGCCTTCCACGTTTAATCTTTTTCTTTTGGTATAAAGACTCCACCTGCTCTATGTTGTGCTCTTGGTACAACCTGTTTTCCCCATGCTACTTTCATCAATTTCCACAGGATGCAAATCTCATCTTATATATGGACTCAGGAGATGCTCAGTTCCAAAAGGCCCTATCCCAGCTTACCTGTATGAATGCAGGGAACTGCTGCTACTATTGGAAAAACAAAATGTGTAACTTGTATGTGTTGCATATGTTAGGTCACCAACCTGAAACACACCCCATCTAAATTGGGTCGACGCCCTCGGATTGCGGTTAATTAAAATTTTTAGAACCCCGGAAACTTTTTGTGTTTGGGGTGGGGTTATCTTATAAATGACCCATCGCGATGCAGAAAATTCACTTAACCCGAACCTGATCTGAAGAAGACTTCATTCAAGCAGTGAGCAGCAATGTTACAGTGCTTGTCTGCAGTACACAACAGAGTACCTTATTTTTTTGCTGTATTCAGAATAAAATAACACATCAAATAGCAACCTAAGTGTTCTGCATTTGTTTAATTCTGCCAAATAGTAACATTAATAAAGTAATCTGAATAGTGCAACAACATACACACACACACATATATATAATATATATATATATATATATATATATATATATATATATATATATATATATATATAATTATCAGAAAACTATGGCATCATATAGCCCATATGGTTGAATGTTAGATATCACTACAATGAAAAAGCAGGTGGTGTCTTAGAGAAACTTGTGGGTTACCACCAACTGCTAAATTGAAAAAAAATCTTTAGATCTATCAGTGCTCTTTTACAACTGGATTAAAACACTGTGTGGAAAGATTACACCCAGCAAGCCTTTTATATCCTGTGTGTACAAAATACAAACAGGATATCATCTAACAGTAATAAATACAGCTGTTTTTTTTTTCTTTTGAAAACTCGAATCTCTTTTACATCTGCACATGGAATGCAAAGAGGAAGAGGATTTACTGCAAAAAAATAACTGCAAATTACAAGCAAAGCAGGAGGCAAAATAAGAATGCAATCAGTTCATTTATTTCCTGGCCCTTACTTTCAACCAACACATTAATGGTTGGCCTGGGGCAGACAATGGATAATAAATGCAATTATAGAAAAAAAAAATGTATTAAATTTACTGCTATGTGGTCTGTAGACAGTAATAATATTTGAATAGCCAATATGTGTACCGCTGCCTGATTCAACTGACAATGATTTATATACTGTAATCCAAGACTGTAACCATTTGTATGAAGGCAATGGAATCTATATTGCCTTTGCACGTACATCCAGAACAGCACTGAAACTATTTAGGGTTTTACTTTTGCAAAGTTAAAAACTACCTCAGGGTTGCTAGTAGTTAATGTTATATGCTGCAGAGGATTAATTAACTAGAGACTGGGATATAGTGGAGGTGATTGTGGGGATATACAATACAGAGGTGCCCCTCTATTTATCTGTCCATCTGTATGTTACACTTACATTTGTATACGTGACTTGAGAAGACAAGAACTTATTCCACATAGTGTAATTAAGTCATTTTAACATACTTTAACATGATACTAACATAATGTTGGTATGTCATGGTGTGACAGAAATAAAATGATTTTTGCTTGTAAATCTCCCTCCTGACCTGTGAGGGCGCTAAGCAGTGAGAACAGAGTTCTTTGGAAGGGCTGGTCTGTCAGACCGAAAGTCGGTCAGTCTGGAAGAAAGCAAGACTTTGTTGTAAGAACGCATTGACCTGAAAGGAAAACAACGTGGCAGCCACAGATTGGAGAGGCGGTTGCACTTGTTTACCAAGGGGTCATGTGTGACAGCATAAAAGTGGACGGAGGATTGTAATCTGTTCCTTTGTTTTGGTTTAAAGCTTTTTGAACTGTAAGGACTGTGAGAGACCCTGGGAGAAATAAAAACATTTGTGAGTGTAATTTTGTCTGTAATTGTCTTGTATTGAATATTACTACACAGCTAAACATGATTCCTGTTGCCAGAGGCCAGCACAAACCCGGAACAGCACTGCATTGTATCACAATAAACTGTACTTGCTGAATATTGCTTTTCACATTACCACATGTTGCTTGAGGTAAATGATTATTTTGATTTGTTTTAAAGTAATGTCCATATGTTTTAAAGCCATCCCACTTCTAAAACCAACTGTGAACAGGATGGCTTTGTAGGGGTGACGTCAGACCAGAAATGCAGACTCCAAACAATTAGGAATGGCGGTGAATCTGTGACGCTACGATGTCCAGAGTTTTATTAAATAATAATAATCACAAACAAAAGGTTTTAAACAAAACACACAAAACAAAGGGTGCATTGGCCAAACAAACAAACAAAACAGATTAACACTACATGAAACTGACACTAATTATTTACTTTCTCCTCTCCACACCTGTTCTTCACTCACCGAACACACAACCCCGAGTGAGTGAAAACATGCAGCTTTTATGCAGCTGTACCAAGACTCGATTGCTAATCAATCATTCAATTGGAGTCTCAAAACAACTGCAAGTGATTTCATAAAAGTGCAATTACCCGTGCTCACATATTATTTTACTTGCATGTGAAGTGCTGTGCAATCCTTGTGCCTAAATACAAATATACATTTTAAACACATATTTATATCCCATGTATTTTATACATAAAACACCAACATTAAACACACTACATACAACATAAAACACTAAAACATAAAAGGGCGGGACACTCTGCCACATGTTCCTATTATTGCAGGGTGAATATTACTTTCTAATTAAAACACACTAAAAGAGTTTTGAAGGCAAGTTTTATTTTAAAAACATACACAGAAAAGTTCTGCACACTTAGAACAAATTTCATATAGGACAGGTTTAAAAGTACACTACAAATAACTTTAAATATAATGTATTTCACAACATTAATATAACAAAAATGCACTTTACTTCAATCTACATGAATAAATGCTTAAGGCAAATGTAAAGCACAAAATATGCAAATAAACTAGCATTTCCCCAAACTGGTGACCTCAGTGCTTTACCATGGAAGCTTAACTGCAAGCTTTTAATGAAATACTTTTTAATTGGGAAAACAAAAATAGTAGTGCTTATCTAAATTTTGAATAGCAGGGGATTGCACATTCAATTAAAGGGCTGACTATGAGAAACATTGTTTTCTTCAAATGAATTTAGGATATGCAAATATCGGAAATGCAATGACAAACTGCAGATAAACTGCTACATCCTGGTACCTACTCTGTATGTCACATGGTTTGATTGTAGCTAGACCATTGTAGTACAACTTGTGAAGGGATCAGGGTGAAAGTGTTATTAAACCAGGATAGAACCCTTCAGATATATAGTACGTCTAATTTTCATAGGGATTCCTGGCAAAAAGTGGACATATTTAAAAAACATGCAAATCATTTAATTAGAACGAAAACAAATGATCATAGGTCTAGACTACTGGTTACCAGACAAAATTACAGGAAATACAGAAAATATAGAAAGGGAAACATAGGGAATATTAAAGGTGCTTTAATATTGTATTTTAAACCCTTAGTTATCACTCCTTTAAGGCTAGTATAAGACAATACACCCCAAGGCAATAGTGTTCCTAAAAATGTGTCCATATCTCCTACAGCCATTGAGCAACTGCTCTCCAGTTTCAGAAATAGATAACCAAACTCATGTACAGACTATTGCACACCTTTCAAACTCCCATAAATCTCTACTTCATCCCACATTACAGCCAGAACTAGCTGACTTCTCAAGACTATAACATTCTGAAGCAATGTGATTGTTGTATACACTACCAAATAGACCTAAATAAATGGGGTTTTATATTAAAGCTAGGTATTTAGGGGTGTCTCATTTTGAGCTTTTGAAAGTAAAGTATTATCCTAATTTTAAACCACTTTTTACAATATTAAACATGATAAACTTTAATATTTTGGAATACATGAACAGATAGTCTGAAAGGCATAAAAGTATATGTCAGACAGTTTGAAAATCAGGCTTTACATCAAGTGCTGCAATATATCTTTTGTTGATTAAAATAGCACATTTACAAATTGTATGGCATATGAATAGCATTAGTACCTTGAAGTATATTTTCTTTCAGTGTGTTCATTGTGCTGCTGTGCTTTGCAAATCCTCCATCTGGTGGTATGTGAAGCTTACTACAATTTATTGACAGACCATCTTGGTTCCCTTTAATACTGATTCTGTACTTAGCTTCTAGGAGCATAGGGGTAGAAGTAAGTGGGACAGTCAGCGCTACTCTTACATTACAGCCAATAAATACTTCTGGCCAACTAACTAACCCTAACATTACACAGTTTATTGCAGAGTTTATCACAATTGGGTTAGCTCCTTTGCATAACGTTGTTCATGATGTGCTTGAACTTGTGACTTATCATTTTATATACTGTTCATTAATGTTTGAAGTGCCAATGTTAGGGTTATAGTTAGGGTCGTGGGACTGGTAGATTGTGTGAAGATTTAGTATTCTCAAATTCGTAACAGTAGTATGGTTAACCTAAATGCTGATATTGAAATACTTCAGTCAAAACATAATTTAACCTTCAAAACTAATAAAATCTTAAAATGTATGATACTGTTTGGGTTTAAGCAAAATAGAGGAGAGACATCCCTATCTCTGCCGCTTGTCCAGCAATAAGTCACTTCCAGTAAACCAATACTTGTCATGTTAGCATCAAAATCCCTCCACCTCCCACTTCGCAGCCTCAACAACTGCCCCTATTTTAGGACTCTGATTGTCCTAAAATATCAATAAGCCCAGTGGGCGAGTGGCCAAATACAGTATAAATATACTGTTGTAATTTCTATGTATTCCATTGTCCATTTGTATTTGTAAATCTATTCAGTAAAATAATTTCTTACTAAATATTATTTTTTCTAATCTCCTGAATTCCTTTTGACCATCAAACAAGTCAAGTAGACAAACATTTTGCCAACATGTATTTTCAAAGTCTGTTCTACAGCCAATTATTTTTTGTTTTTGTTTAATCTTACCTTTTCCAGTATCTGTTGTTAATGTGAACAAATAGGATTTTCTTACAAAACAACAATATGAATCCCTTTTTCTAAATATGTATCATTTAATAAACATGTACTGTTGTTGGAGGCTATCCAAAGGTTAATCTGATCAATCTAAAAATAAATTGTCATAAATAATTTGCACTAAGACGGGCCAGCAGAAACAGATGCTTTTGGATGACTTTGAAATATTTCCACAGTATCTTCAACATAAACCATCTATCTGTAGCTTGTAACAAATAAAAAAGATATACACTTGCGCTAAAGTGATTTAGATAACAAAATAATTCCATAAATCTTACCTGTTATGTGCTTCCATTAGTTATCTAGATCCCAAATGTCCAATTCAGAAAGAAACACATGTTATAGTAGACCTGTTTTTATTTTAAAACATCATATCTGGGTTAAATAAATCTCTGTCTGCACATCATACTTTCACCTCTATGGTCATTTTACAGGGAGGTTAAAATTGTCCCTTCAATTGCTTCTTTTCTGTAACTAACCAATCACTGATCCAGAAGACACTACTGAGGTAAAATAACCAGCATTGGGAAAGCTACTTCTAAACAGTATTCCATTACAAGTTACTTGCAAGAAATATTACTAGCTACAGTTCCAAATAGTTACTTCTAAGGCACAGTTTACATTTTAATAAGATTGCATATATATATATATATATATATATATATATATATATATATATATATATATGTGTGTGTGTGTGTGTGTGTGTGTGTGTGTGTGTGTGTGTGTGTGTGTGTGTCAGGGTGCTATATATTAGGTTTTGTCAGGCTGCAAGTTGAAATATTTGATGAAGATCCAGCTATTGAACCCACTTGTTCCCTTCTCTGATGCAATTTTCTAGCACAGTGATATAAAAAGCATGTCCATGTGACATACAAGGTTTGACTTGCACTGTCACAGTCTATAAATTTTTTTTTTTTTTTTTTTACTGGCGAATGAAAAAAAAATCTTCTGTTATCTGTTCTTGATTAGGAATAATTATTTTTGGCAAAGGAGCATGAGGAAGGTCTTGCAACTGAAACATTTGCACTGAACCCTTTTTGCATTTTCTCAACTTTTCTGCCTGTTCTTCTTTTAATAAAATACTTTTTTCACATAATCATTATTTTGTAGTTTTTTTTTTATTTGTTTTATTGCCACTCTTCAAATAACAGTGTGTGATCATTTTGGAGTTTTAACTACTTCAGGCAAAGGAGAAAAACACCTGTTAAAAAATTACAGTTACAAAATTAGAAATAAACCCAGCAGGTATTTAAGTTAATTTTACAGCAGTTTAAGCAACTTAAGTTAGAACATTTGAAATAAAATCTACAATTTGTACCTTTTGAAAAAGAGTAGTTTACACATTAGAGTAAAAAGCTATGAAAATCAGCTCCTTAGTGAAATTCTTTGACAAAATGTTTTGAGTTACAGTCTTATTGTGAATCCTGCACATAGACCAGCACCGCTCATCCAACAGAAGACATGAAATCCTTACTGAATTAGCACCATTTAACACAAAAGACAGCTGATCTTCAGCTATTATGACTAACACTGAACCACTATATACAAGAGCATACAGATTGCAGAACAGCTATGGTGAAGGAACAAATGATCATAGTTTTTCCCAGTTGTTTACACACGTTTGCTGAATCTTTGGCTCATTTTCCCAAAACTCTAAACACAAAACACAAAACCACAAACACAAAATGCAAAACTCTACAAATCTCTAGCAAAAGCAAACACTGCATTCAAAACTGTTTTATCTCTTTCCAGAATGTTTTTTTGCATCAAAATGACACACACACGCGTCATATGAATAGACCTGTCTACCAACCAACAACACACTGATGTGCTCAACGCAACGTAGGTTTATGCCTTTTGCACTTTCAGTGTTACACTGTACCCAGTTGTAAAAAATTCTCAGTGTGATGTATACCTACTCAAATATATATAAATAAACACACACAAATGCAATACAGTAACAAAAACATTGTCCTTTATTTCCAAAATGCAGTATTTTTGAACACTTGTGTTTTGTATGTAACACTTTCCATACCCAACAGGAGAAAACCAGGAAAAACATTCAGTAAGATAAAGGGTTTTCTGTACAAAAATAAAAAATGAAAGTGGCTCATTCTTTCAAAACTCTAAACACAAAAAGACAAAAACACATGTAAAATATAAGACAAAAGAAATTAGGCTGCATCCCGCCTCCTATTTTGGTCTGGCCACAGCACCTCATCTACATCACAAGCGATGTTGTCCCTGGCTAAACAGCGGGGAAAGAATCTTCTGGAGTGATGGATCCAGCTGCCGAAAGCCCCCACATCAACTTCACACATGCATCCTCCATTGCCTGGAGAAGAGGCATGCATGGGAGGGGATGGCGGTCATACATCTTCCATCGCCATGCCGAAAAAAACTCTTCAATTGGGTTTAGGAATGGGGAATATGGTGGGAGGAACAGAACAATAAATTGTGGGTGGTCGATGAACCAGTTGCGGACCAGAGCAGCCCGGTGGAAACTCATCTTGTCCCAGATGACAACATACCTGGGCTGCTCTGGTCCACCCCTCTGCTCAGCTGGAATGAGGATGCCATGTAGTGTATCCAGGAATGTGATGAGAAGGGCGGTGTTGTAGGGACCAAGATTGGCATGGTGATGGAGGACGCCTTGCTGGCTAACGGCTGCGCACATGGTAATATTCCCTCCACGCTGTCCAGGGATATTCACAATGGCACGGTGGCCAATAATGTTCCGTCCCCATCCCCTTCTTTTGGCTAGGTTGGAGCCAGTCTCATCAATGTAAATATAAATGTGCTGAATTGCTGCGGCATCCAGCTCAAAGACTCTCTGAAACAGACAAGAAGACAATATGTGAAATAGACCTAGAGCAGTCAATATGGTAAGGCACAATACACTGGATTGCAGTACTGTAATGTGTCTATACAGTGCTGATATGATAGTAAATTCACAGTATAGTACTTACTTGCACATATTCATAGCGCTGTTCTTTAACCCTCTCTGAGTTTCGCTCAAATGGCACCCTGTAGACCTGTTTCATCTGGATTCGGTTGCGCTGTAATACATGGTCCAATGTAGACAAGCCCACCTGGTGAATGTTATTGAATATTGTGTTGTCTGCAATTATGTGGTTCTGGATTTCTTGTAGTCTAATGGTATTGTTTGCCACCAACATGTTCACAATAGCGGTCTCCTGTTCTGGTGTGAACAGCCGGTGTCTTCCACCATGGCCTGGCCGTCTCTCAGTTCTGCAGAAGATCCACAAATATGATATGATTGGTTACAGTAAGCTAAAATAATCTATTTTCTTTCAATACGAAATGACATTACTGTAACATTGACCAACAATCACTGAGTTACATAGGCCTACTGACATGTCTGACTGCAGTATGCTACAGTATACATACATAAAGAGCATAGTGTAGATGGTAGGTAACTTACCGGTTCTCATTTCTGAATGTACGGATGATAGATGCAACCGTGTAGCGGCTCAGGTTGGGCTGAACTCTCTGCCCAGCCTCCCTCATACTCAATCCATGGTTGAGCACATGGTCAACAAATGTGGCCCTGATCTCATCTGAGACAACTGTCCTTCCTCGTTCTCCTCTTCCTCCTCTTACTCTCACTCCTTGACCTCTAGCTCTTCACCATTGACTTCCATTTTCCTCCAAAACAGGAGAGCTCATATGTGGCCTTTTCTAGTGCTAGCTCTGATTTCTAAGTGAACAATTCAGCAACTAATGTTTACACCTGTGAGGAGTGGGTACTGCCAATTGGTGTATAGAGCTTGGCATTGTGATTGGCGTTGCTTTCCAAAGGGACTACAGAGACTTTAATTTTGAATGTTGTGCCTAATGTAGAGAACTGTGTGTAGTGTTTTGCAAAAGGTGTGATATAGAATTGGAAACTGAGTGTAAAGCAGGAATTGTGCTTGCAATTTTGCAGACTTGGTTTAGGGATTTGGTACATGAGTTTCAGGTTTCGGTGATTGCGCTTCAAGTTCCAATTTTAGTGTGTAAACAATTGGGAAAAACTGTAAAACACTCAGGTGACGTATACCTGCAGTCCGGCTGTCTGTGATGACTGTGCTATGGATGGAATTTCTACTTTTTGGTCCAAATCCTGTGGATAATTTTAGAAATGATTTTTGTGCTTTGGAAAATCCGTGACAAACATGCTTTAGTGATGACATGAATATTTAAGACTAACTCACAGTCCTTCTGTCGTCAGAGTGTTTGTTCCAAAGAAGCTGACAGTGAAGCCAATGTTTTCACAGTTGGTTGCTGAAGTTATGAAAACAAATGAAGTGATAAAGGCCAGTGTTGCCAGCATGTGTTTCCAGTAAGCCAATAAGTTGTCATCCTGCAAAACCTTTAAAATAATAATCAGTCTGCTGTCATAATGAAATTGATTGTTGTGATGCTTAAAAAAAGAATAAAGGTTTTCCTCTTTCCATGTTATTAACTTCATCAACAACATAGGATTCCTTTGTGGCAAGAAAAGCTATCAACAGCTGTATTCCATTAGAGGAACTGTTCCTGCTAAGAACTACTGTTGGAACTGTATGACAAAGGATAAAAAAAACAATCCAAAGCAGACCAAACAAATGGGGTTCAGTGTAGGCCACAATATGGATGACTATTTACAAGTCCTGTGTTAAGAATCTGATGACCTAAGGGTGACAAAGGGTATATGGAGAAAACAGAATACAGACCCCTTACTGGGAGTAGAAAAAAAGAGCCTATATATTTCAGAAAGCTTTCCTGAAAATGCAGAACATGTATGAAAATGTATGAATCTTGACAGCAATTAATAAAAAGAAAGTTCTGGCTTTTTGTTTTACGCATTGAAATGTGTTATTTAATTGAGGCTGCAAGGTAAGAAGGATCACATTTCTTATGTCTTCTGACTTTTTCAGGAGAAGCTCAAAGAAGTAGACAAGGACAAAGGACAACTCTACAAATAATAATGGAAAATATGTACGAATAAGAAGGGTGTTAAGGCTATATTGGATTCCAGTAGAATAGAGACCGATTCTTGTTGAAGAAGGATCTGAGATATCTGTTATGTCTCCCTCAGATCCTTAACATGTGTGTGCAATGCTGCTGTACTTTCCATGGATCACACCTTGGAGAACTCACAGCTGCTGCCACCTACTGTTCCAAAAGTTAAATAGAAATGTCAAAATTTGCAGTACAACTGTCCTCATTATGTTTTGCCAGTATTTTGTTATAAACCTCAGCTGAGATGGGTGCTTGTTTCTCCCATCAATCCCATCCCCTCTAACTCATTAAATCTCATGGAAACTCACCTAGCTGTTGTTGAATACCAGTTGTAATTGATATTTTTCCATCTCCCTTTAATGGTGAGTGTGTGTGTGTGTGTGTGCGCGCGTGTGTGTGTGTGTGTGTGTGTGTGTGTGTGTGTGTGTGTGTACCTCTGTCATGGTCCACTTTGCTGACTTAGCCTTGTCAGATCAGTTGTACTTCAGAGGGTAGTGCGTTTCTTTGCGGGACCAGATTTAGTATAAACAGTGAGAAAAGAGGAGCATGTTATAATGCTTCATTACAACATTCACAAATAACCTGAGAAATCCAATCACTACCAAACTGGAGCACAATTAAATTGAGGAGGAACTGCATAATTGCTAATCCATGCTACCAGTCAATGTCTGGCAACCTTTCATAGAATTCAATTTAAGTAGGGGAAAGAAGAAACATATTATTAAACATATGACATCCATATATATATATATATATAGAGCCTATAAAAGAAAAGGTTTTTAATAAAATGTCCACAAAAGTTTAAAAGATGAAAAAATCTTATTTTCAGGATGTTTTGGGCAAAAGCCATTCTTCAGCTGTTTTTCTTTTTTTCTTTTTAGCTGAAGAAGGGCTTTTGCCCGAAACGTCCTGAAAATAAAAGATTTTTTAATCTTTTAAACTTTTTGTGTACGTTTAAAAAAAAAAAAAAAAAAAAAAAAAAAACTTTTCTTTTCTTTCATATGCCTTCAATTTTGTACACTGCAGTTTTATATATATATATATATATATATATATATATATATATATATATATATATATATATATATATATATATATATATATATATATATATATGTAAAATAAATGTGTTTCTTTATGCATTAAAGGGAGTTGTTATTCCAGGATTCATTATGAATATAATGAAATGATCAGGAAGCTAACTACAAAAAAAAAAAAAAAAAAAAAAAAAGCCTTAATTTTAAAGTTTCTAGGGAATCCCTGGTAAGACATTTGTGTGCAATGCTGATTGTAATTATGCTTTGTTGTTTTTGGTATTATGTTCCCAACTGTTGCTTTGTTATCTCCCCTGTCTTTTATGCTTCTTCACATTTATTACAGACCTAAACAGCTCACAAACAGTCTCACCCATTGCTTTTTTGCTAGTTACTGGCCTCAGTGATTTTACATTTAAAAATTTTGGTAGTGGTAGCACATGGAAGCAAATGTTAATGTCCTCTTTTAAGACACTACAGAAGACCATATGACATTTCTAACAATATGTGACAATCCAAAGGCCTGCCAGCAGGTGGCAATTTACAATCACTTGTGCACAAAAGCTATGGCCAAAAGTTTTGCATCGCCCTATAGAATTATCTACTTTTGCTTCATAAAGTTCAATTAAACCTGTTGAGTAATGCTATGTTAACATATTGAATTATATACCACTTTCTAGTTTTCTATATGCTTAATGAAAAACTGTCAAAACATGAAAAATGTGACATTTCAAAATCTAACATAAAATACTATGGCGAGCCTCGGTTCTCGTAGGCAGGGGCATCTCACAGGCGGAGGTCAGACGCGAACCCGGGACCTCCCGCTTTGAAGCACAGTGCTGATAGCACTGTACAAAAGAACAGGGCTCCTTTGCAGGTGCAGATATTGGTCTTATGTGTTCATTTTTAGATTGTGTCACCTACCAGCCCTGACCCATACCCCCCTGTATGCTACAATACTGTACTACTATTTATGGCTTCCGGTAGACTTTTGCAATATAATTGTGTAGTTTCTTTGATTACATTATGTTAAATAAAATATAGTTTTTTTTTTTTTTTAATTATGTCGCAATGCTAAAATTCTAGGTGATGCTAATAATAACACCCTTATTTTTATATAGCACTTTCCATAGTGGACCACCATCACAAAGTGCTTTACAGAGGTAGGCTGTGCACCGTGCATTATATGCAGAGTCACTTACAATAGGACATTGATTTAACAGCTCATATGCAGTATAGAGCACAAGGAGGATAAGTGACTTGCTCAGGGTCACACAGTGAGTCAATCAGTGGCAGAGGTAGGATCTGAACCGGTGACCTTCTAATTACAAGGCTGGGACTTTAACCACTGGACCACACTGTCTCCCATAGCTTTCTATAGCTATATCTAAATATATATTTTCTCAGATGCCCTGAGTGAATAAAGTAATCGAGGAAATACTTTATTTTTACTCAGCATTATGTAGCATTCATAACACCTTCCTAAAGGCTACTTAACACTGTGCATCATCCATATAAGGATTTATATGCAAATACGTATTCATAACATGCTGTCATAACTTTTGTTACTGTTGCAAAAATGATATTTAATAGAACAATTGCAGTAAAACCTTTGATGGCTATGAATGGCAACACCTAAAATTTCAATTCTAGCATGTCTGATTTGTAACACATTTTGTAACAACATGTTATGAATACACATACTGTATGTGCGTTATGTTTGTTTTCAAAGTGATTTTGAAGGATTACGCATGTAGTTACTATGTTATATAGGCTTGTGACGAAGTGCCCGCCCCTGTGTGTATTTTCTGTTATATATTGCGTGTAGTGTGTTAAATGTTGGTGTATAGTCATTGGCACACGGGATATAAACGGGTCTGTGTAAAATGTATGTATATGTAAATGTTTATGTATATGAATGTATTTTAAATGAGTGTTTAAAATGTATATTTGTGTTTAGGCACGAGGATTGCACAGCACTTTACCTGCAAGTAAAATGTAATAATATGTGAGCACGGGGAATTGCGCTATTTTAATTCACGTGCAGTTGTACCGCGACTCCAATTAAATGATTGAGCAGCAGTCGAGTCACGGTAACCCACTCTGAGTTGTGTGTTCGGTGAGTGGAGAACGGGATTGGAGACGGAGGTAATAATAAGTATAACAATAATAATAATAATAATAATAATAACGTAAAGTAAAAGAAGCTTACCGTGTTTTGTTTGGTCCGTTTTGTTTGTCTGTTTATTTTGGCGAATGTATCATGTCCTGTTTTTTGTATTGTTACAACCGTTTATTTTCTGTCTGTTTGTTTATTTATTAAATGCTGAGCGAAAGCATTCGCTCAGCTACACCAAACTTCTCCCCTCTTTGTTTATTTTCCTGTTTCTGGTCGGACGTCCCCCACTCCGGCCGTCTTTGTGACACGTGATGTCATCGTGGGATTACCAGCGCCACCTAGACGCCGACCAGAGCAGTAACCGCAATTAGTTGTTTAAAAACAAAACAAAACAAAACAAAACAAAAACAAACAAACAAACAACAACAACAACAAAAAAAAGATAAATAAATAAAATGGGAAAGAAGGGCAGAAGGCAGGAGCCACAATACCAGCTGGAGGAACAGCAGCCCGGGTGTTACTGCTGCGCTGAGCCTGGGGATTCTAGGACCAACTGCCCCTGGTACCCCCTCGGACAGCTACCCCAACTATGCCCCAACTGCGGAGGTGAGCACTACGTGGCCCGCTGCCCTGTCCATCAGGAGAGGGAGGTGCAGGGGTCGCCTCAGTCTTCCTCCACCATCAGCTGGGAGGTTTTTTTAAAGAACCTCGCGGCAGAGTTATGCCCTGGCTGTGGGGCTTATGGGCACACATTAGCCATATGCCCTACGCAGTACGGAAAGGAAGAACTGGCCCAGGAGAGGAAGGTGAGGAGGGGGCAGAGAAGGGGAAACGGGAAGAGGAAGGCAGAGTGTCCACCAGCAGAGGAAGAATGCCTGCTGGTTTTGCCCCCAGAGGGAGAGGAGCCATCTCAAGCGCCAGAGGGAGATGAGACGTTGCTGCCGTCTCCAGCGCCAGAGGGAGAGGCCCCACCGCTGTCATCCCCTGCAAGTGAGGGAGAGCCGCACCAGTCCCCTGCAAGTGAGGGAGAGTCACACCAGTCCCCTGTAATAAGGGTAGAGTACACGTCGCTCCCACCTCCGCCGCAAGGAGACTACACGCCTCCGCCACCTCCACTGGCAGGAGCAGAGCAGCAGGAGCTGCCTCTGCCTCCACCACCTTCACTGGCAGGAGACTACACGCCTCCGCCACCTCCACTGGCAGGAGCAGGGCAGCAGGAGCTGCCTCTGCCTCTGCCTCCGCCACCCCCACCAGCAGAAGATGAATGCCTGCCTGTAACACTTCCCCCACCAGCAGAGGATGAATGCCTGCTGGTATCACTTCCCCCACTATCACAAGGAGAGCAGCAGGAGCTGCCTCTGCCTCTGCCTCCGCCACCTCCATTGTCAGGAGTAGAGCAGCAGGAGCTGCTTCTGCCTCTGCCACCTGCACTGGCAGGAGACTACACGCCTCCGCCACCTCCACCGGCAGGAGCAGAGCAGCAGGAGCTGCCTCTGCCTCCTCCACCAGCAGAGGGTGAATGCCTGCTGGGTCCCTGTCCACCAGCAGAGGGTGAATGCCTGCTGGGTCCCTGTCCACCAGCAGAGGGTGAATGCCTGCTGGGTCCCTGTCCACCAGCAGAGGGTGAATGCCTGCTGGGTCCCTGTCCACCAGCAGAGGGTGAATGCCTGCTGGGTCCCTGTCCACCAGCAGAGGGTGAATGCCTGCTGGGTCCCTGTCCAGCAGAGGGTGAATGCCTGGTATCACTTCCCCCACCATCATGAGGAGAGGAGCTGGAGCTTCCTCTGCCTCCATCACCATCAGGGGGAGAGGACCTCTCCCTTCACCAGAAGGACCAGGACTAGATGCTGGCAGTCCTCAGCAGCCCTTGCATAGGCTGCTGAGGGAAGCACAGGGAAGAACCGCCCAGCCGCAGTGGCCGAGAAGAGGGCCAAGACCCGCACCCCAGCTTGTCCTGACTCCCTGTCTGTCTTCGCCCAAGGATGCCTGCCTTGCTTCGCCCAAGGATGCCTGCCTGGCATCGCCTGGGGTTGCCAGTCGCTCCGCATCACCTGGGGTTGCCTGTTGCTTAATTAAGCTGTACAAATAAAGCGTCATCAAAGTTAGCATTGTTTAAATAATTATTTTACTGCCATACCTTGTAAACAATGTGCCTGGGGGAAAAGCTTCTTTTTAACTTTTCATATTGACTCCCTATTCAGAATCATATTGCTCACTTAAAAAGAAAAAGAAAAACATAAAACTGACAAACTTTCTTAAAAAGAAAAACATAAAACTGACAAACCGACTTCACCACTAAGACAAAGGTCAAACAGCATATCCCATATGTATGTTGCAACCTTGGTAACATTATATATTGGTTTAGGAACCCTCTCGGGCCTGCAATAACAGTTGTATACTGTAAAGCTTTAACACACAAGACTGGTATGAGAATGCATCATAATGATGAACTGAAATAGCTGTCTAGGAATTTGTTTTATTGAAGTTCCATTGAGATCAAATTAATGCCCTTGGCAGTTTCACTTATGTTCCACAGCCTTTATTTTAAAATGGAAAATGAACCAAATGCTTTATTTTGGCCGCTGTCTCCTAGTGAGTAATCAATCAATAAAATGATGCTGCTATTTTCCATTGTGACCTATTGCGAAATAAGTCTGGAAAAAGACTTAAAGAAAGTAAAAAAAGAGAAAAGATATGACAGGTGCACTTGTAGCTCTGACTATTCGGACAGCTCAAGTGATTGAGCCAAAGAGACTGTGTTTGAGGCCAACAAAAATAAAATATAACAGAACTTGTCTAGTTTTTGTTTTCTCTGAAAATGTTGTTTGTATCTCTATTATCCGAATAAGAGGAATCAAATGAAAGTACTGCTATCTTTCCGGATTCATTTTTCCATGTCAGAGCACTATAATAATCTATAGACAAATGACATCACTCTCTCATTCTTGAGCTGTAACAGCAGTTCTCCTTCCTGCTCTATCAGGATTTGAGAAATGGCTCTTCTGTTTTTTTTAAAACTTTCCCTTTTTTTCAGTTTTAAAGAAAGGAATTTGTGAATAGAAAATTGTTTCAAAGAGCAAAAGTGCAGAGTGTTGGGGGTTTTGTAAGAGTGTTTGAATATAAAAAAATACATTGTCTCTTAAGCCCTTCATGTTCAGTTAGAAATGTGATCATATTTAGACTAATTCCATTTTTATTCAAGGCCTTTCTCTAAAGTTTGAAACATTAAAGTCTAGACATGAACTTTCTAATACAAACATTACATGTCTGTCTTGTTACTTTATCACAATTTGATATTTAAATCCAGTAATAACATGATTAGGTCATGCCGACGTACATTTGATGTGTTCTATACTTTATATTGTGCTTCACAGGCATCAATATTTCATTTTATTTGAACATGTTTAGTTTCTTAATGTGCCCATTATACTTCAGAAATTGTTAGAATAACTATGCCAGCAAAATAATGAATCGAGAAAGCATTTCCTCTATAATGTTCATGTATGTATGTACAGATTAAGGTGTCCCTGGTTCTTTAGTTCATTTATTTCAGCCAATAGTCACAGACATACATGAGACAATAGTGCAGGTGTCATTATCAGAAATTCTGGGTCTCAAAGTATCTATCAAACGAGGAAATAACTCGTAAAACAGTAGAGGTACTACAAACTAGATCTTGTACAAAGTGAATAGGAGCTTCAAGATTCTTACTAAATAAATACTAAAATGATTTGTGTACATTTTTGACTTTCACTGTATTATTTATGTTATACAGTAACCCTACAATTAACCCTGTTCCTATTTTTATTTAAATCTGATTTAAGTAAATGACACACTTTGCTGAAGTTTCTTTAAGTTTATGTGCAATGCAGGCACACTGACTCACGCACATCAGTCAACGCTCTAATTAAATCCTAACGACCCCAAGATTGACGTAGTTAGTAAAGTCTACCTGCAGACAATCAAATCAGTTGTCAAGGGAACAATAACAAATGAAAGCAGCTTCAACAAGCATTTTATTATAAAGTGCAAGCAATGCAGACAAGTAAATCATCTCACAAATTAGGCATGTCAATATTATTGCCAATGTTTGTGTTCTTTTTTTTTTAAAGATCCATTAAATGAGAAAAATAATTGACTAAAAAAAAAAAGCCAATATGGGTAAATATTGCTGAGCAAATTCTAACCTGTTTGAGAAAAGTGTCAAAGGAGTTCTTTGTTTTCCTTCACAATATTTATATGAGGATCAAAGGATTTTTCTTTAATTAAATTTTGTTGCAGTGGTCTAGTGCATCCAGTAGATGTAGCTGTAGGTCCATTCAATTATAGCCAATAGCATTTTATAGTCAGACACTTTAAAGATTATGGTTAGGCGCATAAACATATATTTAGAGAAAAAAATAGATATTGTTGAAGCAAAAATGACACATCCAAATCATGTTCTTTAATCCATAAGTCTCATTTTTTTCTAAATACAGCAGCTACAAATTCTTGGGTTATTTTACATTATGTCATAGTATAAAGACTGCAGTATATATTGCAAACTACTGATTTCTCTTCAGTATACAAACAATACTTTTCATAATATTGTAGAAAATGGTATACAATTATAAACACTAAAACCCATGGACTATACTGTATGTATAGTCCAATCTATATCACAGCATGTGGATATAAACAGCATGTGTCTCACTGATTCATTTTCCAGTTTTCTGTAATATTTAAAAAAAGTACAATGCCATTTAACAAAACAAGCTTATACCATACCCATGATAGGGGCTTTAGGATAACCTGAATTCTCCACAGCAATAAGAGTGAGATATTTTAGCTCCATATGGTGTGAACTAGCTATGAAAGCAGATTCCAGTGACTCAAGAACAATGCAATCACGCAGGACCACAGCAGTGCATGCTGAAATCATTAAAGAACACCTGCTACTGCTTGTGCTGGGAGAGGAGAAATGGTTAAGAATTAAACAGATTGTATATATACTGCTTACATATATACTCTATCAGCAGAATCTATAATCACAGATACAGACTTTCTATAAGGCTCTGATTTGAGATCTTTGTGTAACCTGATTTTATATCTAGAAACATATTATAAACATATCTAGATATATATATATATATATATATATAATATAACGATAAATATGGATATATTGAACCTCCGAAATATTACGAATATAATATATTATCTGGTGGTTGACTATTGCATAAGTCGACCCAGGTTGCTCTTTAACTCGACCAACCAAGTAATGGAGGCTTACACAACAATGTAGTCGATTTATTCATAAAGATAATATCAAAGTAATCTTGCATTGCTATATAACAAGAAAACAACTGTAAAGATAGATGTAAGTCAATGGATAGTCTTTGTGAGTACCCGTCTTTATAGACTCCATGGACGGGTGTGATCAAACCGTTTTGGCTGTTGGAGGTGGCCAAATAATGATTCAAATAGGGGGTACCTTGTCTTATTCAAATTCTACTTAAAGCCATACAGCTAAGTTATTAATTTAGTAAATCTGACCTTGAATGTAGTGTATCTAAAATCCAAAATCTCAGAGCCCTTATATATCCCATCCAATAGCTGTCTCTCCTACAAATCACATCATGAAGTGACTCCCATAATTCATAGCAATCGGGGAATCAGAGGGCATCATGGGCACAACAGCAATGTGTCTTGTGAGGCAGTGGCTAAAACTATTACTTAAAAAATCAACAGGTACACCATGAATTGTGGTTCTATCCCAGAAGATTAACTGGCTAAATTCCCTTTTTAGTTTTCATGTGTATGTGTTTCATGTCAGTAAATGAGTGATGCAGTTAAGATAAAATTCCTACTTGCCTCTCCACTGCTGAAATCAACTTGGATACAACTTTCTGTAGTGCTTTATATGGTCTGTTAGCTTATAACTGTATGCAGTTTAGAAGCTGTGCTATAATGATTGGAGATCAACATTGGAGGCTTGCTGTAAATATCTTTAGGCAACTCACTTCTACCAAATTAACTCCTTCTACAACTAATTGAGTGTAAAGTAACCTTGGTGACAACTATTCTATTTATTTGAGTTTGACTACTTGCACCTCTTCAAGCAAATTGATTTAGTTATTACGTTAATTGCTAAAAAAACACAATTACCGATACTAACACAACTATTGAAACATTTAACACAAACATCAAAACATTTAATGCCAGGTCAGATTTCCAAACATTTAAACATTATGAATAAACAGGTTTAAATGTCCAAACTATAACAAATCTGGAAGGTTGGTATTCGCTCAACTAACCCATAACAAGGAGCACTTCAATGGGGTTTAAAATAAATACTACAATGTGTATAGGACTACTACATGTGTACACTGCTATGTGTATATGGGATATACTATAAATAAATACTGCATATTATAATGAATAACATTTAACTGTATAAACACTAAGAACAATATCCAACATGTATCACATATTTCTGATAATGTTTAAGTCTTAAAGTCTAGCATTTATATTGTGCAAACCACAGAACCATACTTGACCTTGAATATTTCCATTACACAAGTGCAATGTGTTCATAATGTGGAGTTATTTATATTACATATAATATAAATATATTATATTATATCTGTTGTTGTATTTTAGTAGAGTTCATTATATATCTATATATTACATATCTTGTTTTATAGAGAAACAGGCTGTCAAATGTGATGCCACATTCCAGTAAGGCATTCCAGAAATGCACCTTTTGTAATTAGAGTAATGGTGAAAGATCACAAATAGGCTGCCAGAGTGTTTATTTAAATCAGTGAATTATAGCATTCTAGCATGAAAATAAAACTAGTCTCAATGTTTACTGTCATTCTTGTTTTTTAGATGGTGTATTATCTTTATTTCTTTTTATTTTTTTTTTAAATTCATATGCCTACAAAGCAATTAGTGAAATGAGATCAAAACAGAATTACAACTGACAGGCTCATGTCATACAGTCCATTTACTATGAAAGACCTGGGCTACACATCAAAATAATCCTTTGAGTCAAGCCTGAACTAAACCTTTAATTTGAAAAGGTTGATTATAAATGTTGTGTCGTTTACAATAATAGAAAGCTGTGTGGTCCAGTGGTTAAAGAAAAGGGTTTGTAACCAGGTGGTCTCTGGTTCAAATAACAGCTCAGCCAATGACTCATTGTGTGACCTTGAGCAAGTCACATAACCTCCTTGTGCTCCGTCTTTCAGGTGAGATGTTGTGTACAGCTGATGCATAGTTCACACACCCTAGTCTCTGTACGTTGCCTTGGATAAAGTCTGCTAAATAAACAAATAATAATAACAAGCAGGCCCTAGTTTAAAATAAGTGCAACGGTAGATTTTTAGAGAGGAATAAAATAATGGTATAACTCTAGCCGTAATCGAAACCCTGAATATTTTCTTGCTGCTTCTGTAGTTTATTACAATTGTTTAATTCCTTTGCATTTGCACATGCTTCAAAAGAAGGTCCAAGGTGCAGTCCATGGTTTTTACTGGGAAAAGAAAACAAGATACTGAATTCAAGTGTGTTTTCCCCAGTTCTGTTATTGCAGAGATGTCACCCTATCATCCCGGTAAGCTTTCTCAGACACCAGTTTTAAACTGACCCTGACAAGCCTTCTATTCTTGTTTGGACAGGCTTCCACTGCAGGTGTTATTTTACCATAAGTCTATCCTTAGGGTATAGGACATCTTACTTAACCTTTTCCTGTATTAGCCATGACTACAAACATCAGAAGGAAGCAACCCATAATGACGACTTGTAGCAGCTTAAGAATCGGCTGGCAATTAGTCTGAGAGCCTGAAAGCTGGAAACAGCTGTGGGTTAGAGGGTCAAATATCATAAATAACTCTTCGAAAAGGTACCTGATTTCCGGCTCAGATGTTACCGATGACCCTAATTAAACGGTCTCATTGCAAGATTGCTTTTCCAGTTTAATTTTATGTCATCTTGAAATGGATTTCAATAGATTTTGTTTCTTCAATTCACTGTGAAAATAATAAGATTCTGGCATGTAGTATTTAGGCTTTTCATTTTCATTTTTTTTTTATGCAGAGAAAACTCCATGTGAATGAGGCATTTAGGGTCAGATTTCAGTCAGATACTTCATTTAACAATAAAGAACATGGAGCTTGTGAATGTAGTATTTTAATATACTTAAATGAGGACTTAATTATGGCACAATATAAAAGGGCATATGTACAGTACTTGATTCTACTGAAAGGTACAGTACAGTATAGTACAGCATAAACCACGCACTCCCTATGTTGATAGAGATCTCCACTTACCTTGAAATACAGGTTGGCCTAGAAGCCAGTGTTTTTGTTGTCTTAGTCTAAAAGATACACTGAACACCAGAGTTATGCAGCAAAGTAGTGGGTAAATTGTAAGGCTTTTATGAATCTTCTCTTGCAATGGAAGAATGCAGTAAGTAATTAAAGGCTCCCAGCAAATGCAATGTTTTACTTACAAATCCTTTCTATTACTACTAATGTCAGGTATCAAATGTCACATAGGCATTCATAGTGAAGTTTTTTTTTTTTTTTTTCCGGGGAAATACTGGGGCTTTGCCTTAAGTTATGCACTTAGAATACTAGTACTTAAAATACAAGTTTTCTCTTGAGATAAAAATGCTTTGCCCTGCATTCGGTTGCTTCTTTTGAAGTGATGATGTGAAAGGTCCAGATGACTATGTGTCAGTCAACAAAAAGAAAGACAATGCAAAAAAAGCAGCAACTTAGGAAATATTTTCTATTTACACAAGGGTTGTTGTGTCTTCCCAAATGCAATCAATGTAAACATCCATTTGACAGGGTGACAGGTACACTGAAATCAGTTTAGTGTATTTAAGCACTAGGTCTGCCTTCAGTTTTTCTATTCACTATATTGTTTTGGACGATTATATTTTATCCAACTGCACGCTGAGAAAGAATGCTGCAAAATCATGTTCAAGTTTGCTCTACAATTCGACTTATTGTTGTCTGCACATTGTTCGCACATTCTTTCTCTGCATTACTTTCAATGAAAGAAGCTCAGGTTACTCACCATCTAAATGGCGGTTTTAGCTGGAAAGACACTAGCCACTTTTAAGCAGACTCTGAGATGCCTTAAGTCTTTTTTTTTATTTTGCAGTGTAAACAAAACTGTCCAAGGTCCAGTCGTCCTAAACGTGGCCTACTTCAGAGGCGGCTCTGTGACAGCTTTGGTCTGTTTTTTGGTACACTCATGGGCAATGCCCCTATTACCAGCATCAAAAGGGCACAGGCAACAGGAACAGGAAGTTGGGATTGTTACTCAGACAACAACCAAAAAATATATTTGACGGAACGTTGTGAGAGGAAAAGGCAGAGGATTCCAAAATATATACAGACTTTTATATTTGTGCTATAAAGTGAAAAGACATTTAATAATTCAAATGGGATAAATGAAACAAGTTTAGTTGCCAGTAAACCTTATCGTCAAAAATATTATAGCTTCACAGGATGAATACAGGCCTTTGTTTAAAAGTATCATGCTTTTAGACCTACACATTGTCTGTTTAATTATATGCATCACAGCACTAACAATTACAATTTGAAAAATACAGCCACAAGCTTGTGGAAGTTTAATCAATTTAAATGTACAGGCTTTATTTTTCAAAGTGAATCATCGTAAGTGCCCTGATATGAATAGGTTTTACCAGACATCCTGGGAAAACTGGCACTGTCCCAGTTTTCAACCTCAATTTTTAGTCCAGGTCAGAGAACAAAACTAATATGAACAATTAATGTGCTCAACAAGTCAACAGCAGTCATTTATTAGGTTATGCTAGTGCCATTCAAAATAAAATAAACAATCTTATCCATTATGAGTTTAATAATTCTGATTATGTGTATATCACATGTTTAAATGGTAACAGCTGATGTATTTTTTTCTAATCTGTTTCTTTGTATATTTAATATGTTTTGATTAGATGACAATAGAAAGAAAACAAAGAGTTGTTTTGATCTGCAATAAATGTACCTGATGTTTAATTTTTACATTATGATTGTGTTATTATGTACTGTTATTTAGAGTTCACAGGTGGGAGCTAGGGCTGTGTGAAGAATATGGGTTAGTATTTAAAGGCTTAGCCTCAACCTGCAGACCAGGAGTTCTTTTTTTGAACTGCTAGTGGCCTGCGGGCCAGGGCAAAGGCCAGAGTCCAGACTTTATACCGCAAGAACCTCGTATTGCGGAGGTCGGCCCAATGGGCCCCCGGGACCTCCTGAAAAACATAGAAACCCCCTGACTCTGCGGAGAACCCTTGGAGGCGCTACCTCGTGGACCGGGCCATGCCCTCAGAAGACAGAAAGGTTCATGACATGAAAAGAAGAGATGTCACCCTATCATCTGGAAGGAAAGAGAATCCCTGTCTCCAGGAGCCACCCTCAAAGAGGTGAGGCGAGTCGTCCAAGGCCAGGGGTATCTGAAAAATAGAGTTTGTTAGTATTTGGTTTTTAGTATTTAAGGATTGCAGATGAATACAGCTCTTAATGATACAGTGAGAGAGAAACGATAGGGTCTCTGGGTGAGACAAGAAAAAGCACATGAGCAAAAGAACAATGTGGCCAGTGACTCGAGTAGCTGCGGCTGACTCGAGGCCAGGGCAGTGAGACTCACTAACCCCCCAAAAGGATGGGCCACCAGCTCCCCGCAAGGACCGCACCTGTGAAGACAAACAGGGAAGAAAGACCAAAAAGGACAAAGAGAGAGATGGTTAGTAAGATGGGCTATGTGCAACCCTCCACTCGGTGGAGAGGAAAAAAAAACCTCTATTAGGAGGAAACCTCTGGTGCCCCCACCCTAAGCATACTAGCAATAGATTGGTGAGCTGCTGAGATGTCTGCAGGAAGAGAACGAATGTAGAAGTGGACTGTTGCTGATGACCAGCGACCTATAGTTTTTATAAGGTGATGACTAAGGTTGGCTTTTGCTGCTGATGAGGCTGCCCCGATCCTGAATGAGTGCAGGGTATAGAACTGGGGAGAGAGACCTGCTTTGGAGATAAGAGAAGAAATCTGAGTTCTGAATGAGTGTCTTGTAATGACATTATGGGAACAATCAATAAACAGCGGATCTACAGGACTGAAGTTAGGAAACTGGACAAGGAAGCGTAAGGGCAGAGATGGGAGTTTATCTTGTATAACTGAATAAATTGTCCTTGACGAAGCTGGTCAGTCTTGGATGAGTGAAGGAACACTCAGGAATTATGGAAAGGTCACAAGAACAAATACCTATGGTTGGGAATCTGAATAATGATGGTAATGTGAATTCTGCACTTCTTAGAAATCCAAAGAAAGGTGACAGGCACATAGCTTCCATCACCAGGTTGACAAATGAATTGAAACATCCTGAGTGCAAAATTGAAATTAATTGGGAAAGGATGTCTGCATATATGGGTAGTCTGGGTGGAGATGATGGGGGGAAGGCTCTTGGAAATTCTAGGGAAAGCTCTTGAAAAGTGTGAGGAACACTGCTGGGATAGAGAATTATCAGTATGGACAAGCTGTGATAATTAAATTGGATACAGGAGATGTAGGATTTTATAGATGCTGGCAAAAGATGAATAATGTCTTGTGCGTGGACGATGAATGCTATAATCCAATTTTCATTGAATGGGATAAGGGATAGTTGGTTCTGGGCGCAGAATGAAGAGAATGACTGCCAACCTGTAGCATAGGAATACCTGATAAATGGAGAGAGGGCTGATGACATGTATTCTCTTGCACATGAGAGTAGATTGGAAAGCGATGCGTTTAATTGAATATGAGATGATGGAACTGGGGACCTGCAGAGGGATTGGAGCGGCTGAAGGAACCAGACTGCAAAATCTGGTGATCTGTAAACGAGAATGCATTGGCTGCATTATTAAAAATACCTGTGAGATGATGAGTTATGAAGTTATAAGACACTGAAATCCATATAACATGGTGGAGAAGTTGCATGATGAGGGGAAGGAGGATCTGCCGTTACTGATGATATGCACAATAGATTGATTGTCGCTGAAAAATAAAATTGATTTCCTAGACCAGGAGTGCCCCCAGAGGTGAGCTACCGTGACTATAGGGTCAATTTCAAGGAGAGCTGATAATTTGAGATGCAGAGAGAGATATTGAATTTCATGAGGCCAGCTATCGTAAAATCATTTATTGTCTTGGACACCTCTGAATTCTAGGGAAGAAGCATAGGTATACAGACATAAATCGTGAGGGCAGAGATTAAGTCATCATAGAATAGTGAGAGACAGTTCCAGTGTTGCAGGAGGTTAGACCACATTTTGATGTCTTTTCTGGCTTTGAATTGAACTGTATCTAAAATGTTTCCAAGAAACTTGAGTCGGAAAACTGGCCCAATGGTTTTTATCTTCTGAAAGAGGGACTTTTAAAAACAGGGCTCAAAGACTGGGAATTGCTTGAGCAGGGGGATCTGAAGGAGGGGGGGGGGTGTATAAGAAGAAAATCATCGAGGTGGAGCAGAAAGGGGACCCAATATGAGATAAGAAGAATCCAGCAGAGCTCTTTGAAGAGAGGAGAATCTTTGGGCTGCTGCGGCAGCGAAAGGTAAGTTGAGTGGAGAAGTAGAATTTGTCTTGCCAGCAGATTCCGAAGAGATGACAAAGAGAGGGGTGACTAGGCATAACTTTGAATGTATCAGATATGTCGGCTTTTGCAAACGAAGTGCCAAGACCTGCTATTTTTATGAATTTGATGGCATCTAAAACTGCAATATAATGAAGGGAGAATTGCTCCTGAGGAGTTAGGGCATTGATACTGATTGCAGAGCTGCCTCTTGGGGCTGAGAGGTAGATCATTTTTTTTCTGGAGATTTTCTGGGTGGCAATTCCAATGGGATTAATTCTAAAGGAAGGAAAAGATGGAGCGGAGAAGGAGCCAACCATGAAACCTTTGTCCACTTCAGTTCGGATTAAGGTCGAAACGACTTGGGGCTCTAGATGAGCTGATTGAAGGTTTTAAGATGAATGAAAGACAGATGAGATGTTGTATAAAACTGTAGAAAATCCATACTGGAGGCCATTAATAAGATTAAACAAGCTGTTTATCGGGATGTTGCTGGAGTGCGTTGGCAAGAGCTGGGATACAGATGGGGGTCGAAACTAACAATAGTTTTGATTGTCATTTGAGGATGACTGGACAAGTATACTTTGAGTGTGCATCTCCACAGTAGCTGCACTTGTGAAGGAATCTGCATTCAGGGTGAGTACAAGAAGAAGTATTAAAGTTATTGCAGATTTGCTTAGATCCAGAAAAAATGATGGGGTGGCTGTAAACATCTTTTGAATAGGATCTGCTGATTGGGAGGAGAGAATGAATTGGGGTCGCTATGTGGTCTCTGAACCTGGAAGGGGTAGCTGGAGGTCTGGAGAATGAATGGGCAAACATTGTTTATGGGCGGTAGAGGTGCAGACTCTGCATGCATTAGCCCGAAGGCCACTGAAATACGGTTGAAGAGATCATTGTCTGGGGAAGACCAATCAATAATAATGCTATCTGTAGAGAGAACTGCTGCTGCTTTGGCTGAAAATACTTTACGATATTCAAAAAACATGATTCCCCCATATCTCACGGATAACTCTACAATGTAATATAGATACTGATTCAATTCAGTAGAGATGGTGAGAACAAACTCACCAACAGAAAGATTTTTGAGCAGGTGTGGGTCACAGGATTTTAATGTGACTGATAAGTCTCCACAATCAACAACTCTATGATCAGTAAATTCTGATGATGCAATAAGAATGGCAGCAAGATTGACATCCTTACCATCGATTATTTGACGGCATAATTGAGAAGAAAGAGCGTGGTGGCCAATAGCTGTTGCAGACTGAGGAGAAGCTGATGCAAGTTTGAATTCTGTGATGTTGATGATTGGAATTAAAGTTGAAGCAGGGGCTGGCTGAGTTGCTATGGCGGGGGGGAGGGGGAGACTGAAATGCTTGAGGAGGAAAGAGGGGCAGATTCAAACAAAATTGCAGCGGCAGCTGATGTTCCTGCTGAAGTGAATCGGCTATCTATGCCATTTTTATGGCTGACAAAGCATCTGCAAAAGGTTGCATAAATTGTTTTACATCCTGGAAGATTTTTGTCTTTCAGACATGGCTGCTTAGGCTGCTGGCAGCTGATGATCAGACTCTAAGCCAGAGCTGAATTTTCTTAAAAATAAAAGGGAGTTATTGCTTACATTTACAGTTGTGAAGACTGGTGCGTAAATGTGGCCTATACAATAACACTTGTTTCTTTAAATGTCCGATACGTACGTTTCCAATGATTCTCTCCATTTCTGACAGCATGGAACGCCCACCTTGAAGTAGAAACAAGCAAGTGTCACAAATTGGGGATGGGATGGTATGAAATTTGCACTGTATGATAACCGTTAAAAAAAAATACCGCCGTGGTAACCTTAATATCACGGTATGCAGTACATCTTGCAAGTTATAAAATAAAGGCTGAAATGAAGAAAGACTAATGTAAATCACTTAAATTACCGTAACTCACAAAAACAAAACCAACAAAACACACGTCCTTTCATGGAATAATTTAAACATTTGGTATTTAGTATTTTACTATGCCAAATAATTTGGTACGTTTCTTTTTTTATAAAGACAATCAGACATTCAAGCATCAGCCAGCCAGCATATAACAGTATAAGTTTAGAATCACTTAATAGGCCAACCAGTGTCTAACACAGTGCATATTTATTGAATTTTGATAATGTCAAGTAAAAGGGTATTATCTCTCTGTTATATATATATATATATATATATATATATATATATATATATATATATATATATTATATGACAACTTTTTTAACACGAAACACAGTTGCGTAGCGTTAAGCTCAGTCTTCAGCTGCTGAGTTTCTGATTACAATGATAATACCTGACAGTTTTCCTTCTGTGCATTCCAGCATGCGTGTTAGTTGTCTACAGCTCCAAATGTTGAAATCTTAGGTGATTACCATAACCCAGGTTCCCCGAAAAGAGAATGACAACCATTACCGAATAGGAAGAGCTTCTCTGACCGTCAATCATTGAGCATATATAAAAAAGCTGCCCACCAGGGCACTGCTGTGAGAGGGAAATCCCTCCCACCTCGTGTTGAAGAGGGACGTTCTCACAGTAGCACATCGCCATTTTCTTTCGAAACCAGAGGTCAGCTGGGGACATGACCTCAAAGTGTAATGGTTGTCATTCTCTTTTCAGGGAACCAGGGTTATGGTAATAACCTAATTTTCCCTTTCAATTCAAATGACAACCATTACCAAATGGGAAAGCTGTACCAAAGCTGTTGTGGCTCCAGATTATTGACAGTACAGACCCCCGGCGATAGGATCAGAGCCCACATGACGCCTAAGGGCATGGCGCCTGTAACACACAAGAGCCCAGAGAGGGTCTCGTTCGGTTTGTAACATCAAGGAGGTAAAAACGCACAAATGTCTGACTACCTGTCCATGTAGCAGCATTGCATAACTCATCCAAGGAGGCACCTTGAAGGAAAGCACACAAAGTTGCCTGGCCCCTGGTAGAATGGGCTGTAATGTCCCCTGGTAATGGGGAGTCCATCTGTTCATACGCCAAGCGTATCGCATCTGTCACCCAATGCGCTAGACGTTGTTTCGATAGGGCCTGACCTCTAGAGTTGGATCCATAACAGACAAATAGCTGGTTGGACTGTCTCCAGGACAAAGTCCTATCCAAATAACAGAGCAGAGCCTGAACTGGGCATAGCATGTGTTGTCTATGGTCCTCATCTGACTTGTGCAGGGGAGGTCTGAAAGTTTCCAAAACCATTGATTGGTTAAAAAATATGGAATGAGGATACCACCTTTGGCAAAAAGGATGGATTTGTTCTTAATGTTACCCGTGAGTCATTCCCAGTGAAACCCATACATGTGTCACCGATGGACAGCGCGTGGAGCTCACTTAATCGTCTGGCAGATGTAATGGCTATTAACAATGTCACTTTCTATGAAACAGGGCGCAGTTCTGCTGACGCCATGGGCTCAAATGGTAGTCCCATAAGGGCCCACAGTACCAGTTCTAGATATCACTTGGGGACCATACTTTTCATGGGAGGACAAATCCTCTGAGCCCCTTTAAGAAATAGCACTGCCACGAAATGTGCCCCAGGGGACATCGAGTCAATTTTGTCATGGCACACTGATATTGCTGCCAGGTATACCTTCAAAGTGGACGCTGATTTTCCTGCGTCAAACAAGTGCTGTAGGAAGGTTAATGTCGTCTCAATCGGGCAAGTCACAGGATCGTGACCTTCGGCAAGGCACCAGTTTTGAAAACTTTCTATTTATATGAGTACTGGGCTCTAGTGCTCGAAGCCCTAGCAGACTGTAGTGTCTCTGCTACTGCATCTGGCAAACCTCATCTAAATAGATGGCTCTGTTCAACGGCCACACCCAGAGTTAGAGCTGGACTGATCAAACAACATGTCGGAGAGGAGAGCAAACCAGGGGTGTCTCGGCCATCTGGGTGCAAAAAGCAAAACCTGTGCTCTCACCATTCTGATCCTCTCTAGTGTCAGGGGTAATAATGGTAGCGGCGGGTATGCATATAATAGCCCCTGTGGCAAGGGGTGAGCTAGCGTGTATACTCCCAGGAGGCCCCCGTCTCTCTCCATGGAGAATCATATGGGGCAATGAGTGGACTTGGCTTTGGCAAAGAGGTCGACTCGTGCAGGTCGAAACCTCTCCCAGATCTGTTTCACCACTTGAGGATGCAGCCTCCACTCTGAGCTGTTTGGAGCTCTTCTGGACAGGAGATCTGCTGCCTTGTTGTTTACACAGGGGAGGTGAACTGCCCTGATGGAACACAGGTTTCTGTGCATCCAGGACAGGAGTCTGTGTGCTGCGTGGTGAAGGCCTGGTGAGCTCAGGCCACCTTGGTGATTTATGTAAGTTACCACTGTGGTATTGTCCATCTGGACCAGCACATGTTTGTGCGCTTATTGCTGGCGAAAATGGGATAACACCAGGCTCACTGCTTGCAGCTCTTGCGCATTTATGTGCGGTGCTGTCAAAGTCGCTTCCACTGACCTCTTATTCCTCTCCCATTCCAGACCACTCCCCAGCCCAGGCTGGAGGCATCTGTAGTGATCACTTCCCTTCTGTGAGGGGATCCGAGGGGAGATCTGAGGTGCAAATTGCCGGGATGAAGCCATCACTCCAGTGTCTTCCGGCATGGTCTGGACACTCGCACCAGCCGGTACCGATCTCGGACTGGGTGCACCTTGAGCATATTCACCCAGGCTTGAAGCGGGTGCATTCTCAGCAGCCCTAGTGGAAGGATTCTCAAGGTGTCTGCCATCATCTCCAACAGCCTTTGATATAGTTTGACCTGTAGGAGAGCGTCCTCTCTGAATAGGGAGAGAGTGGTCTCCAACGACCGAATCCTGTCTTCCGACAGTGAGGCAAGCATGCTCACAGAGTTCAATTTGATCTCCAGGAACACTATGGACTGAGACGGTATGAATTTGCTCTTCTGTTGATGTATTGAGAGCCCTAACTTTGGCGCATGATCTATGACCTGTTTTGTGTGCGCCTCTGCGCGTGCTTTTGACTGCGCGCAAACTAACCAATCGTCCAGATAGTTTAGGATCCGAATGCCCCGCAGCCTGAGTGGAACCAGTGCTGCATCCATACACTTTGAAAATGTGCAGGGCACCAGCGGGAGGCCAAATGGCATGCATGCAGAATTCATACGCATTTTCTTGAAAGGTGAAGCGCAGATATTTTCTGTGCGCGGGACGGATCAGGACGTGAAGGTCTTGCAGGTCGATCGATGTGAACCAGTCACTGGTCGGATGGACTGGAGGATACACTATGCTGTCAACATGTTGAACTTCCTCTGTTTGAGGAATAAGTTGAGGACACTGAGGTGCATAATTTATCTGAAACCGCCATCCCTTTTGGGCACCAGGAAGTACCTGGAGTAGAAGCCGATGAGTGCATCTCTTGGACATACCAAGCGTACAGCGTTCTTCCTTTGAAGATTGGCGATCTCCTGTCGCCAAAAACCAGCCCTCGCTGTTTCAATGGTGGTGAGGAGCACACCCTTGAAGGGTGGCGGACCTATGCAGAATTGTAGAGCATATCCGTGTCTCATAGTTAATAGCACCCAGGAGTCCTGGGTGCAGTCTTGCCATGGGTCATTGCCGTTGGTAAGTCCGATTGTGGGGGGGTTTGGTAGCAGTATGGGCCCCTCAGGCTTGGTCTCCCTTGGGCTTGGGTCTTTCTTAGGCCCCAGCCTCGGTCTCCAGCTGGAGAACCAGTTACCCCTGTCCTGCGGTGGTCCCCTGCCGCTGGCCCTGCCTCTGCCTGCTTGCCTACTTTTGGGTGGAGGGTGGTGTTCAGACCCTTTTACCCCAGCAGGCTGAGAATGCCACCTTGGGCACTAACTGTAAGGCAACCTCTGTGGCCTTGTGGGACATCTCAAGGCTCACATCAATGGTCGCCCCAAAAGTCTGCCCCAGTGTAATGGGGGCATCCAGCAGTGAAACCGTCTCGGTCTCCGTGACCTTGGCTTGTGTCAGCCACAAATGCCAGTGGGCGGCCACCATCGCCACCAGACCTCACTGTTGCCTGACCTTGCACCAACACAGTGACCATGTCCCTGACAGTGGGCAATGTGCCTAGGCCCGCTGCTTGGGCTCCTGCAGTCAGAAGCAGAGACTCTGCTGTTCTGGAGGCTGAGGGTGCAGATGCTGGGTTTCCCCAGGAGAAGCACATCAAATCCAGGAAGTCCTGGCATAAGGTGAGGGCATGCTGTGGGTGCCCTTTTTGCTGGAAGAAGCGGTTTCCCTTTCCCTCCTGTTCTGCCGGTCAGGGGACGTCCGTGGCTGCAGCTGCACGCTGCATTAGCACCCAGAACTCCTCCCTCTGTGATACGAGTGGTAAGGGCGTCAAGGTGCTCCCCACTGTAGCCTGCCCGACAGAGGTGGCTGGGTCTGAGACGTCCGAAATACATGCTCAGTGATTGACGGTCAGAGAGGCTCTTCCCATTCGGTAATGGTTGTCATTCAAATTGAAAGGGAACAAACATTTTACGAAAGAGTAACAGGCATATTGTAATGAAACATGATCTGTCAACTGTCTGCCAGGTTTGAAAAAAAGTATTTTAAAAGAATGTATATGTTTCCCATTATTCTGAAAGACTCAAATGTTCATATATGTTCACACTATTTATTTTTAATCTTAATAAATATTATTCTTGGGCAATTTGTCAATTAAAACCAATTTGTGTAAACAAAAATTCCCCTTTCTCAGCTATTTGTCTTTGCCCAGGAGACAGTGCTGTAATTGTATTACTCCAAATGGTGGGTAGAAATGTGGTTACAAATATATATTTAAACTGGCACTAGTTAGCTTAAACAGAAACCAGCACTACTGGCACCACAATGTAGACGCTGGAAACATTCTTCAAACCCAAATATCTACGTGGGAATATATTTTATGAAACCGTGATTTGTTTTAAGGGTGGTTTTTGAAGAAATTGGTACATTTTTTGGGAAACAGATACATTTACGTGCATTCCGTTGGTTAGTGTTTTGTTTCTGAATGGTTTGCACTTTATCCAGTATTCAGTAATACTAAAAAGAAACATTTTAGACAAGGGTTTCGAGCCTTTAGTGTTGCAATTAATGCAATGCTGTGGTTTCTTTGTGCTAATGCGCTGATATTACCATGAAGAATAAATACATCAATAGATTGGATATTGCCTATGTAAATTTTAAGTTTAACCCCAAATGATTGGACAGCTCTGAGATGCAATTATAGGTAATAATGCGTAATCATATTATATATATATATATATATATATATATATATATATATATATATATATATATATATATATATATATATATATATATATATATATATATATATATATATATATATATATATATATCATATATTATATATATATATATACTATATATATAGATATATATATATATATATATATATTATATATATATATATTATATATATGTATATATATATATTATATATAAATATATATATATATATATATATGTGTCACACGGATATCTGTAACAACCCCCTGGAACTTTTTTCACATTTTGTTGTGTCAGTGCCTCAGAGTTTCATGCATTTAAATGATTTTTTCCACTTATCTACACACCATACTCCACATTGTTAAAGGGGGAAAATAAGTATTTATTGAGAAATATTTATTAAAAATACAAAACTGAATGATCATAACTGGATAACTCACCATAAGTTAATACTTGGTGGAAACACCTTTGGCAACAATTACAGCTGTGAGTCTGTTGGGATAGGTGTCTACCAACTTTGTACACCTACATTTGGCAATATTTGACCATTCTTCTTTACAAAACTGTTCAAGCTCTGTCAAGTTCCTTGGTGAGCGTTGATGGACAGCAATCTTCAAGTCATGCCACAAAACAGGTTGGGACTTTGACTGGGCCCCTCAAGCACATTTACCTTTCGTTCCTTAGCCACTCCAGTGTAGCTTTGGCTGTGTACTTTGGGTCATTGTCATGCTGAAAGGTGAACTTCTGTCCCAGTTTCAGCTTTCTTGCAGAGGGCAGCAAGGTTTCCTCAAGGACTTCTCTGTACTCTACTCCTTTATTTTCCCTTCTATCCTGAGAAGTGCCCCAGTCCCTGCCGATGAGAAACATCCCCATAACATGATGCTGCCACCACCATGCTTCACAGTAGGGAAGGTGTTCTTTGGGTGATGCGCTGTGTTGGGTTTGAGACAAACATAACGCTTTGCATTTAGACCAAAAATTTCAATTTTAGTTTCGTCAGTCCACAACACTTTTTGCCACATGGCTACAGAATCTCCCGAGTGTTTTTTTGCATACTTCAAACAAGAGTCAAGGTGGGCTTTCTTGAGTAATGGCTTCCTTCTTGCCACCATACCATACAGGCCAGATTTGTGGAGTGCTTGGGATATTGTTGTCACTTGTACACTTTGATCTGTAGCTCTTGCAAAGTTGCCATTGGCCTCTTGGTAGCCTCTCTGATCAGTCTCCTTGCTCGGACATCCAGTTTGGATGGACGGCCTGATCAAGGCAGGGTCTTGGTGGTGCCATACATCTTCCACTTGTTAATCATCATCTTGACCGTGGTCCAAGGGATATTCAAGGCCTTTGATATTTTTTTATACCCATCCCCTGATCTGTGCCTTTCAACAACTTTGTCCCGGAATTCTTTTGGAAACGCTTTGGTGCTCATTGTTGAGTCTTTGCTTTGAAATGCTGTACCCAGCAGAGGGAATCCACAGAAACTGGTGAATTTATCCTGGAATCATAAGAATCATTACAATTTAACACAGGTAGAGGCCACTTAACTTGGTGTGTGTGATTTTGAAGGCGATTGGTTACACCTGAGCTAATTTAGGATTGCTATTACAAGGGTGGTGGATACTTCTCTAACCAAGCTATTTCAGTTTTTATTTTTAATCAATTTTCTACAAATTTCTATAGTATTTTTTTCACTTGGAAGTTGTGGGGTAGGATGTGTAGATAAATGAAAAAAAAGCTATTTGAATGCATTTTAATTCCAGGCTATAAGGCAACAAATGGTGAAAATTTTGAAAGGGGATGTAGACTTTCTATAGGCACTATGTGTATGTGTGTGTGTGTGTGTGTGTGTGTGTGTGTGTATATATATATATATATATATATATATATATATATATATATATATATAAATTCACGTGCAGTTGTACCGCGACTCCAATTGAATGATTGATTAGCAATCGTGTCTCGGTACAGCTGCATAAAAGCAACATGTTTTCACATACTCAGGGTTGTGTGTTCGGTGAGTGGAGAACGGGATTGGAGATGGAAGTAATAATAAGAATAAGAATAAGAATAAGAATCGTTAAATTAGCTCACCGTGTTTGTATAGTCCGTTTTGTTTGTCTCTTTTGTTTTGGCGAATGTACCGTGTCCTGTATTTTTGTTTGTTATAACCTTTTTATTTTCTGTTGTGTTTATTTATTAAATGCTGAGCAAAATCATTCGCTCAGCTCCACCAAATTCCACCTCTCTCTGTTGTTTATTTCCTGGCTGCTGGTCTGACGCCACCCACTCTGGCCGTCTTTGTGACATGTACCCATACTTTTTTATTTGTTTTATTTATTTTGTTTTGTCTCCACAAAAGGAGCAAAATGAGGCAGTTTCCATGAATAGTTAAATAGTTGTCTGTTTTTTTTTTATGTACTCATGCTGTATTCGAGTCGTTCGCTTCGATCCCATTGTGCGTACTTTATTTGCCTTGAATTCGCTTGGTTGCATCTGGTGTGCATAGCCCTTTAGCTTCAGATTTAGCTGGCAAAATATGTATGTATGTATTTTTATTTATTTATTTATTTATTTATTTTAAATGAAAATCTAGATTTATTTTTTTAGATTTAATTGCTGAACGATAATGTTTTTCAGATTTATCTGTAAGGTAAATGTTGAATTGCCAAGTTTAAAAAAAAACAAAAAAACAATTTAAATTCACAGATTTATTTGTTCGAAACCCAAGTTTAACACGTCAGTTAAATATTAAAAAGTTAAAAAAAAAAAAAAAAAAAGATTTATAGACTAATTTTAAATGTTGAAGTTGTGTTACGCTTATGTACTTAGCTAAATCTAGACTTTTTGTGGTGAAATCTAGGAAAATATGCAATTTACATGAAATCAGGAAAAAACATCTGTTGAAATATAAAGATAAGGTCTAACATTTTAATATGTGTCAGTGGGCGGGGCGTGCAACATAATGTATGCTAAAAAGGGGCATTTAAAAAGTTTGCATACCACTGGTCTGGGGGGGCGGTTGGGTCATGGCCGAAGGCCTAAAATGACTACATATCCCAGAAGCCTCAAGGGCTGAATGGGAAACACCTGGGTGCATTAGAGGACTGTGTAATTGAATGACTGTTTGAGTGAATTAGTGTCATGTGTGTATGTATATAAGCTTGTCTTTGTCTGTGGGTGAAGTAGGAGTCTCTTCATGGGTTAGTATTTAACTCCCTGTGTGATGTACAACTGGTACCTGTGTTTTTGAAATGGGTAAAATAAAAGTGTGCAGCCCTGTCTTCTTGTAACAAATAAAGCACTCGCACAATTGTTTTTCTGTTTAAACAGGGCAGTGCCTGTGTGTTTATTTTGGATTACAACCAAACAAAACTTAATTCCTCTCCGGAGCTCTAACTAAACTTTTCCCCAGTTTAACTATGCCGGACGGCTAAGCCATTTACTGGTCTCCAAACAAAACAATTCTCTTACTTTGAATTCACCTCTTTCTCCTTTGTTCACAGACTAACCAGAACACTCAAACTGAGATCTTTCTATTCACCAATTTAATCGGTTGCAGCTGATTAGCATTTTATCATTATCCTAAATTAATCAACATCTTATTCAATATAGGAGGCCTTTACCAAGATGCTGGCTGGTAATTTCAGCTTTACTAAACTAGGTTTAAGACTAAAATGGACTCTAGGTCAATTGTTGTCTTTCATATGTGACTTGCTAAGATAGTAGGTAGTATTTTAGACGTGTAGGTTTTACATTGCACACAATTGCAATTACTTTTTAATGCAAGAATGTTTACACACTGTGAAGGATTACTGTTAAGCTTTGGGGATCATTAGAAGAGGCCCAGACAGGCCTGATAAACCAATAGTCATTATTTCCTTGTGTGGTAGTGACTATTCACAGGAGGATGTGAAATTACTAGTTTTGTGCATGACAATATAATCTTCTGTTTTAACTGTCAACAGCTTTAAAGTAATATTTCTATAATTATCCCAATCTTCACCACACCTCCGTCTGACTTCCTCCCACTTAGTTAAGAACTGGTTATACCGTTTAATACTTATAGCTATATATGTACAGATATGGCCAAAAGTTTTGTATCCCGCTATAGAATCTGCTCATTTTACTTCATAAAGTCAAATACTACATGCTGAATAATGCTATGTAAACATATTTTATTTACATATGTTTTGTACTTTTCTATACACTTAATGAAAAACTGATAAATAAAAAAACAGAAATTTTGAAATTTAACATGAAATACTGTACTACTGTTATGGCTTTCGGTAGACTTTTGCGATATCATTTTAGTTTCTTTGATTACATGATAAATAAAATATCGAAATTATGTTCAAAATAGTTTTTTTTTTTTTTTTTTTTCTGTCTCAGTCATACAATTCTAAGTGATGCAATATGATACAAGCTGATATACAACCCAGAAACGGTCAGAGCACAGTGCAGTATTTATCTCATACAACACCCATTATCACTTATAATACAAACGTCTGCATTATGTAGTGTCGTAAATAGACCTACCCACCCTTCGATTTTTTTAAAATAGGCTTTTGACATCATTCTTGACTTTTAACTTTTTGTTTTGCTTTGTATGGCTCCAAGAACCGTTGATAAGGTCTTTTAGCCAAAACGGTTATACAGCCCAGATCTGGATGATACCAATAAAGTTAAAATATAGCTGGGAAATGGCTATTAAAATATTTAAAGTATGACTTAGCTGACACATTTACCTTACCTGTCAAGCGGCAGGTTTACTGACTCTTGTTTAAGTTTCCATTTCTTAGGTAAGTAGAGCTTTAGAGCTTACATTTTTATTTTCACGTTGTGGCTGAATAAATGGCAATCAATGGAAGCCACTTACTTAGTTTGTAAAAGGCTACTGAAGTCAAATTAAACGCTAGATCATCTGCTTCCAAAAAATTATTTACTTAAGCCAGACACAAATGAAACTTAATTCTCAAGTGAAATGTTAAGGTATGACGTGATTGTTAAAAAAAAAAAAAAAAAAAAGAAAAAAGAAAAAACATAGTTATTGAATAATGGCATAGATGAAAGAGTGCTGGTCAAAACTTGATGAAAGATGTCTGTAAGTCTGTAATTTTAAGATCTGCACTCTAAAAACAGTGCAGAGAAAACTTATTGAAGATGCCACACCCTCATTAATACCCTCTCTATCTGACCACACCTGCTAAAGACAACATATTCTGCATGCCAAGACTGGTATTAAATATAATTTTCTTTTATGTTTTTTTTTTTTATTTTTGTTGTATTTTTTAATGGATGTTAGAAAGTTAACTCTGCTGGGCAACATGTCCTCTTCCTTTCAGACTCAAATATAAACTCTTTTTTTTCCTTTCTTCACAAAGCAATTATTTGATTTTGTGTGCACCTTTTTTTTTCTGTTTAGACATCTGAATATTGATTTAACCCTTAAAAGAACACTATTCATGATCAACATTATATTTGAGTCTGCTAAATATTACATTTTACATTTGTTGGTAACTGCTAACTAACGATTTAAATGAAGTATACTCTATTTAAATTCTAAATACTAGTTTATTATAATTTTAATGAAACATGATATTTGAAGCTTCATGTTATAAAGCAGGGCTTCTCAAACTCAATCCTCTTTCTGCTGGTTTTCATTCCAACTGAGCTCTCAGTTATTTAACTAGACCCTTAATTGAACTGACCATTTGCTTAATTAGACCTTTTTACTTGTTTTTAGCTAAGTAGGTATTTTAAATGTTCTACTTAATTATTTTTTTATGTATTTTTTTTATTTTATGAGTTTTTTCTTTTAGTGTTTTTATAATATCTGTCTTTGTAATTGTGAACTTATGTGAAGTGCCTTGAATGTATTATTATTATTTTTATTATTATTATTAACAACAACAACAATAATAATACAGTTTCGGATACCATTTTATAAGTAACTTTAATTCTGCAACTGTTTAAGAGCTGAAAACAATTTAGGTCTAATTAAGCAAATTATTAGTTCAAGTAAGGGTTTAGTTTAGTAATTAAGAGCTCAGTTGGAATGAAAACCAGACGACACAGGGGGTCCCCATGACCCTGTTATAAAGCATTAATATGGTTTCTTATAATTCCTTAGTTACATGTGGAATAACTATTGCTATAGCATGTAATTATTATTAACTGTCTAATATTGTTCATAAAGTCATTTATACATTATAAACACATTATTAACTAAAGCATTATTTAAATTGCTACTAGAGTGTGAGAACACCGAGATGTTGACATGGAATGTTACAAAATTCTTCCTTTCCTTTTTATTTTTATTTCTAATTAATAATAACAGCATCTTAACCAATTATGTCATTAGTGCATTATGACTCAAAAGCAACAACAGCTCTTACTGTGAGCGATATGTTTGGGGCTTATACTTTCTGTATAGCTCATGACTAGAGTCCTATGAAATTCTTTTCATTTTTTTAAATAATGTTTCATTTTATCTTTCACAAATGCTGTTTTATTTCACTTTATTTTTCACAGATGTCATTTTATAGTGGATACACATTAAAAAACAACTCAAATAGATGTTTATCAATTATAGTATACTATACATCATGTATTAACTGCATACATATTTTTTTATTAAACAATATCCAATTTTTTTAAAAATATTGACAAACAGAACTCACACAGAAAAAACTAATTTAGTTACCATAATTTCTTCTTAGTGGCAGTAAGAGTACTGCACCCCAGTATTTTTAATCAACTGCCTATTTACAGTAAATACTGCCCATGCCCTAATTGCACACATTTCAAGCTTTGACATGAGTACAGTTTTACAGAACCTCTTTTTCTCAGGGTTTTTTCTTCTTCTCAGAATACAGTACTATAATGTATGGTCTTTTTAAAAAACAAATAAATCATAGACTTCCTCAGACTAAGCCTACTTAACCCAGCAGTGCCCTGACACAAGCTGTACTGTAAAGTATTTAATCGGGCCTATGATATTTTGATTTGACTGCAAAATTTTAAACATTCAGCTTGGATCTAGAGCATAAATAATTTGGCATGCTACGGTTAAAAGACATAAAACTTTATAAAGAGTTTTGAAGTAAAATGAGTAACCATAACGACCACCAGCTAACTAGAATACAGAGTATGCTTACTGGCTGTGAATGGTTACAGAGACATTCCTGAGGCTGTCTAGAAGTTTGAGTTACAGCCTTTGTGTTCTGTATCTCTTCAAGTCATTTCCGTCATCATCATTTTTTTTTAGAGGCCAAACAAAATTGAAGAGCTGCACAACAGCTGAGGGAACATGGCATCTGTTATAAAGAACGCAGCTGAATTATGTTACCTTGGTTGGTGAAAGTTCATATTTTGTAGTCTTCAAGGGTTTTAGCTTGGCTTTCCGTTGAGAAATTGCTTCTGTTGGCAGCTACACTGACACTTACTAATATTCATGTTATCACATTTAGGCCAAGCTTAAATTTAGAATGAACGCTAATATAAACAGTAGTAACCAGAGGCACCTAACTTTGTTTAAAAGAGTCGAGTGGGGTGGGTGGGGTGGGGGCAGAAGTAAAGAAAAACTGCAGAGCGAGGCAAACATTTATTTTTGCTAAAAAGCTCTGGTAAACCTAATTTTTACTGTTCAATCCTTTTTTCAAGTTACTGTTTTTGTAATAGTAAACCCACAAAATTGGACAGGTGTTTCAGCATAAAATACAGAATATTTACCAAATAAGCATTTATGAAGTACCATCAAATGGCAGAGCCAGTTCTAGTGGCATATCTGCTCAATACAATGCAGTACCTACAATTACAACATGCAGCTTATTAAAGGGGAATGCTAAACAAGCACAAACAATAACATGCACAACATTTTATAATATATGCTTGCTTGACATATATATGTTAACAGTTAAAATATTCCTTGCTTGGCTTTTTCTTTTTTTTTAAATGTAGTGCTGGATGTTAGAGAATGCTTTTCACGTTTCAAAACCAGCTGCTTTCAGACTTTCAGAAAGAAAACGCTCATTAGAACAGTGCAATCTTGGTTCTGATAGGTTGAAACAGTAAGTACCTGCTCTCACATAGCAATGCTTCATGCTAATGGTTGAAACACTAAATAACAGCCCTCACACAGCAATGCTGAATGGTTGAAACAGCTGATTCATGACAATATTACAGGCAGTGCAGATCAACCATGCACTGCTCATAGGTTAACAAGAAAACAGTTGTTGGTGAGTTCTGGTGCACCTCCAACACTCCCACTTCCAGCATTCTTGGGCACCAAAATAAATACATGAATAAATAAAAATTGATGTGCCAATAAGATTTCAGTATATCAAGAGTTACATTGGTCAATATGGAGTAGCCCTTTTTATCAATCAACATTTATTTCTACATTTTTATACAGTCATTGCAGGAATATAATATACCTAAATGCTTATTATAAACTGAATGTGAGTTTAAATTATTAGTCAGCACACATATTTTGATATGAAAGCTGATTATTAATATCAGCAAAGAACAACTAAGTCACAAGTATTTAATGAAAAAATAATTGTAGCCAACTTTTTCAGTAAAGTTAAATATGGATTATGTGATTTTGAAATGCTACTTTCTTATATATTTACTACTGCTTAATCGAAGTTAAAAAATAAAAGATTTTGGTGGGAATTGAACTTGAACTTGTTCGTGGTCCCCCGGCAACATTAACTAATTGTTTTATTGTAAAACGCAACATTACACTTACATTACAGTCTGATATTGTACTTCCTTACCTTTTTTCTTTAAATAATGGCCTTTTACTCTTTTATGTCATTTCGGGATCTGCCCAGTCAACTGCCCATAGCCACCCGGGCTGATGCATATTCAGTATACTACTAATAGAAAGCGAATTATCTCTGTTGCCTTTAAGTGAAAAAGTGCACCACCACCGATCAACCCATTGCCATGCCTGTTTAAGTAACTTAAAAACATTCTGACAACGCCAGCCAGTTTAGGTACTCAACACAATATCAATGCACAAGGTTATTTTCATCGTGGGTTAGATTGAGGGGTGTGGGGAGAACGAGTCCAGAATAAAATGTAACAATGTTTTATGGTATTCTTACTGCAGTAATGCAATATAGATCTCTGTGCAGAGTTCCGTTGAATGAGAGATCATTCTATATCAGCAAGAGAATAATAATCATGTGTAAAAGCCACCCAGTTAAATATAGTTACCTGACACTCAGGAATAACGCAGTGCCAAACAACTCATTTATCATGGCAATAGTATTTTGGGACTACAGCTGGAATAGAGAGGAAGTGCTGCACGAATGAATGAAAGATGTCACCAGTAAAGTTTGACCAGGAAACGGCTTTGTGGAAATTAAAGTTTAAAAGCACGATGAGGTAAATATGAACTCCTTTTTACATAACTGAGCTTCCGTATCTTTGCCTGTTTTATGATCTCTCATTCAAACAAATGAACTATGCACTGAGATCTGTAATCATTACTGCAATAAGACTACAATAAAACACTGCTGCATTTCATTGTGACCCCCCACCCTGTATCTAATCCATCATATAACCTGCGGATTGATATTTTCCGTTGCTTTAAACTGTGTTGTCAGAACGTATTTAAGTGGTGTGCTTTTGCCAGAGGTATTTCACTCTCTATTAGTAGTATACAGTATACATTCACTTAATGACATTTTTTCTTATTGTTAGCTAACCAGGGTTGCGAGATCACCTACTGAATTTTCCCCCAAACCGATAACCAAAATCTCCCAAATCACACACAGGGCAGTTGCCAGGCATGAAAAATTATCAAGGCACTTGCCCATGGACTGTGGCTAAGCAACGTTTAAGAAAGCATAAATACATAATTATTTGCCAAGCCTCGTGCCTCGGGTGCCTCATAGCTGGCTATGTACGGCCTTCAGACACCCCCCCCCCCCCATGTTGAATTGAATAAGCAGCAAATAAAAAGCAAACTATCTTAAAATTAAGTGCTACCACTCTATCCCTCCCTATCATGAAATAACATGAAGTTGAACTTGCGGTAGCATTCAAAGCAGTGTGGCTGAACGTTGATGCTACAATAAATGAATGGCAAATGATTCCACATCCACAAACAGTGGTAGCACACATCTGGAAGTGAGGAATTCTGGGCCAATGTTTCGATGATTGTGATGCAAGTGGTAATAAAACATTTCAGCACATTAGCACCCTAGCACTTGCACTTCTTACTCCACCTGTGTCCAATGCAACTGTAGAGCGAGCATTCTCAAATAACAACTGCATTAAAGCAAAGCTAAGAAAAATGATGCATGTTAAAACTGCAGAAGCCATAGTGATAATCAGATATTGCTTGAGAAGAATGAACACAAACTGTGTATCTTTCAAGACATCCAATGACATGCTGAGACATTTTACATCATAGATCTAGGCAAGCAGCACCTAGGTAGATGAGCTTGGTGGTCAATTTAGCCATTGATTCTGCATTTATCACTTTAACTTCAATACGTTTATAAAATGTTGTAACAATTTTACATTGTGTCTCACTGTAGTAACGTATCATAATACAAAGCAGCTTCGTTGTGGAGACATCTGTACTCCATAACTAACAAATAGTAGTTCTTTCCAATGTCTGTCAGCAGTTCCTGAAAAAATGCAGGAGCAAGAACTTGTTTTATTAAATTGCAGTGCTTTTAGTCCTGTGCATTTTTATTTGCATCAATACATCTGATTTAGGGTCAAGAACGGCAGCCTTTCTGTCAAATGAAACAGAGGCAACAGATCAATGTTCTGCAAGGTAAACAGCTCATTTTAATTCCGCTTCTTTGTGTGCTTCTGGTATTACTGGAGTCAAAAAACATGAGACAGAACAAGTTTTTGATTCTCTATCCAATGTCATGCACTTCTGGTGTTTAGCTGAGTTAGCATGAGCCAACATATCTTTAAACAAGAGATATCCAACCTGTAAGAAACACATGTATAATCTATATACATTATCTATATACAGGAGCACTTCTCATAAGAACTTTCATGAAACAAAACTACTTATGGCATAAAGCAATCAGTACCTGCTTACACAAACAACAAAAAAATTACATTACAAATTAAATCGAGCATTTGTAATATAACATTTGCAAAACCATCTAACTGTGACCAATCTAACCCTAACCCTAACCCTAACCCTAACCCTAACCCTAACCAATCCTAGTTACTGTAACCAATGACTGCCTTTCCAATTACACAGGCTTCATAAAAATAAAAATAAAAATATATATTTTGTTCAGCATGAACAACTATATGGTATCAGTATTTAAACCACATTTTTAGGCTGTTTAATATTAAGTTGTACTTAGTTTTTAAAAGCCATTAGACAAACTAGTGGTATAGTTTAGAACAAAAATAGTAATGTAGTAAAAAATATCTTTTTTATTTCAGCCTACATATTATTTAAATGTAAATACGTAAAACTTTTGCTGTTTAAGTCCTCCATTTCAGGCCTATGGCGTAATTATAGCTAGTTCTGACATTTTTGTTCATATACGCTAATTAGGGTGTCCTGACATTTTGCTTAAAATCTTTAAAAAGTCCCGGATTTCAAGCTCTTCATGTACCGCAACACACTCTAAATAGCTTTTGTCAAAATAACGTAAACATCCACTTTTAGTTTATGGCACCTGTAAAGAAAACAAAATAAAATGGAAAAAAAAAAACACGAGGTAGTAGGGTAATCAATCAATTATTTTTATAAAGTGATTAACACAGGTGTATGTGCTTATTCTACAGTGCATTTTCATTTAGTTTATATTCAATATGAATCTACAATTGTGTATAATACGGTAATGTTGTAGCTCTTCAGTTATGGCGGGATTTAACCCAGAAACTCGGCACAGCAGCGAGAGGTTGCAAGCATCCAAATCCACCAGGTTAAACCACATCAACAACGTCAATAAATAAAACCTGAGACAGTGAGTAAAAAAAGAAAAAGAAACGGCAAAACATAAATGTATTTGTAATGATTTAATTTATTATAATAATAATAATAATAATAATAATAATAATAATAATAATAATAATAATAATAATAATAATACTATATGGTTACTTAAACTACTGTAATTAGCCACAAATTATACACCGAGAAGTTTACTTAAATTAGCTAGCTGCTTAAAAAAATGACAATACTAAGAGGTAGAGGATGGCTGTTTAAGAAACCATTAAAAAAGCCTATATTAAAAAAAATAAAATAAAAAATAATAATAATTTTATTTCCTGGGGTGTACCACGCTGAACTCACCTTTTAGTTGTGTATTACTTTCCCACAGTTTTGCGTATTTTTGTTTGTATTTTTCATCCTTTTGGCATTTTTTTTTACTAAGGTTTCTTTGTTGTTTTGTATGTGTTAACCTGCATTTCATCATCAAATTATGGACGACATTGGAATATTTTCCCTCACAGCACGACCACGAAAATAATATTGATTCCCCCCAATAAAAAAAAACAAAAAATGAACAAGGTTTCCCTCCAAACATATGTTGCCCCCAAATTTGCCCCTTGGGAAATCCTGTAGCTACTGCTAAACATGGTGCAGACCTTGGATCAAACCAATGTGTTATTGTAGGGAGAATTTATTGTGCTTGTTTATAAATGTGGCCCATCCTCTGAATACTTTTCCATTTTTATATTTTATTTTAAACCTTTTAAAGGCAAACCAATGCCAAACACAACAAGGTAATACATATATAATTGTGACGTGACGGAAAGATGAGTTCTGGTGACTCCCAACCTGTGAGGGCGCTAAAGAACGGGAGGAGAAGCATCTGGAAGGGCTGGCCTGACAGTTCGTTTCCGGGTCAGGGAAGTGGGTCAGCCTGGAAAGAAGCGAGACTCTGTTGTAAGACCGTATTGATTTGAGAGGTAAACGAGAGGCAGCTGCAAGTAATAAGGCAGCTGCAACCGTTTACCTAGATATCATGCGGGATTACATATAGGGGCCAGGGTAACGCTGGTCTTTTCCTTCGTTTGGGTAAATGTTCGGAGAGAGAAGGATCGAGAGAGGAGCTCTCGTTGTTGCAGAGAATTACGTGTTGTGTTTTGTTGTGTTTGTTTTGTAATTGTCTGCGTTTTGCACCACCAGACAGTTAACTCACCTATCCGGAGCTGTCGACCAGGGTCAGCACAATCCGGATCACCACTGCACGGAACCGTCACGAAATACAGTGTCTTCACCCACCACAAGCACGTCTGCACTCACCCAGGACTGGTGACCGTGTGTTCGTTTTGTTCGGGACTGTGTCTGTGTTATTGCTATCCCCGTGCTTTACACATTGTTGTGTATAGCCGGGGATTTATTATTTAACGGTCACCAGACCTGGATTATAAATAAAAGCACCTTTTCACTGGAAACTGTTGTCTGCCTGTCACTCCTGCATCGCATCACCGTTACACCTGTTCCCCTCCACTAGCCACTTTGCCACACGTGGTGTCAGAACACGGGACTATGGACCGCAACGCGCTGGCGGAGTTGCTGCAGGCACTGGAGACCAGACGGGATGCAGAGGAGAGACGGAGGGAGGAGCGCTATACGGCGCTCATTGAACGGGTAGGGCTGATCGTTGCTGCAGGAGCGACCCCTACCGGAACATCATTGATGTCGGCCCCGAAGGCACGGGCCATGAAAATGACGGCGGAGGATGATCCGGAGGCATTTTTGGTGGCGTTCGAGCGGCTGGCAACCGCGGCGGGATGGCCTCGGGAGTTCTGGGCAAGCCAGCTAGGACCTTGCCTGATCGGGGAAGCGCAGGCAGCTTACCAAGCCCTGAGCGACCAGTACGCCACTGACTATGACCTAGTCAAGCAGGCTATCCTCCGTCGTCTCAACATCACCGCGGAGACCCACCGGACGCGGTTCCGCGAGTACCGGAGAGCCCCGGAGACACGCCCCAGGGTGGTGGCACAGCGGTTGTGCGACCACATGGTCCATTGGCTGACCCCAGAGAAGAAGACCGCTCAACAAATGGGGGAAGCCATTGTGGTGGAACAATTCTGCCATGTGGTCGGCGCCGAAACTCAGGCGTGGGTACGGCGCCACAACCCTGACACCCTGGAGGAGGCGGTCAAATTGGCCGAAGATTTTGAGGACTCTTTGACGTCAGCCCGGGTCGGGATCCTGTCAGCCCCTGCCCTGCTCAGGAACCAACCTCTCCCTCCCTCTCCTCCAACACCACCACCATCACCCTCGGTCCCGGCACCCAGACCTCCCAGACCGCCGACCCCGTTGGGCCCCCTTGCCTCCCCCCCATGGAGACCGAGGATGGCCCCCAGCTGGGGTAGAGGTGTTGCCCCTGCCCCGTTGCCCTACCAGCAGCGGGACAGATATTTAACCTATGCCCCCTCTGTCCCTCCACTCTGTTTTAGGTGTAACCAGCCAGGACATAGGGCCAGGTCATGCCCCGCTGCTATGGAGTGTGACGTGGCTGCATGCAACTGGACACCTGGAACGGGTAAGCAGGGGGAAAACGGTTGGGAGGGGCCCTGTCTGATTGACGTGGTTTTAGGGAATGTGAAAACCCACGCGTTAGTGGACACAGGGTGTGAGCAAACCTTGATCAGGACAGCTCTCTTGGGCGGTATGTCGTGGCGGCCACAAGGTCAGGTGGCCATCTCCTGTATCCATGGAGACACGGCGGCATACCCCACCCTAAAAGTATATTTATCGGTAGGACCGATAAAACGTCACCTTGTAGTCGGGGTGGCGGAAAGGTTGCCGCACCCAGTTATTCTGGGCCGAGACTGGCCAAAATTCAAAGAATTGGTGCAAATAATGGCAGTCTCAGCCACACACGTAAACGTGGCAGAAAAAGGGAAAAAGGAACGGATTGGTGATGTGTTTCCTTTTCATCCTGAAATGTTTTCCCCTCTGTTCCGTCCTAGAAAAACAAATAAGGAGAGACGGACCGCGAAATGGGAGGGAGCGTCTTTGAGACAAGGCTGGGGTCTGGTGGGAGAGTGCTGTAATGGGAACAAACGCCAGTCGAAGGGAGTGGGAACGCAGTGCGACCGAGAGAGCGAGGTTACTGGGCCGACTAGGGCAGAGGTTATTCCAGCCCCTCTCAATATACCGGACCCGTGGTACTCAAGCGCGGACCTAGTGTGGGGCCAAAAGAACGACCCGTCACTGGTGCACGCTTGGGGGCAGGTCCGGTCCATTGAAGGTAAGGATGTTGATGGCGCTGGGCCGCTAGTATATCCACATTTCAGTATAAAGGGGCAATTACTATATAGGGTAAACCTAGCCGCGGGCACAGGACAGCCTGTAACACAATTATTGGTTCCCCCGTCTTGTCGGACCGAGGTCATGAGGCTGGCGCATGATATCCCTTTTGCGGGGCACCTCGGAGCCGAGAAGACGAGGGAGCGAATATTGGCTCGATTCTATTGGCTCGGTCTTCATACTGATGTGTCGAAATATGTAGCCACATGCCCAGACTGCCAGCGAGTAGCGCCGGATCGAGTGCGCCCCGCCCCTTTGGTCCCACTGCCGATTATTTCCACTCCTTTCGAGTGCATTGCAATGGACATAATGGGCCCTTTGCTACCTTCTGACTCTGGGTATACGCATATATTAGTAGTGGTGGATTATGCAACGCGATACCCAGAGGCAGTTCCATTGAGGTCCACTAGTGCAGCTGCAATAGCCACCGAGTTAGCGCAGATTATGGCTAGAGTAGGGATCCCCAAGGAGATTTTGACGGATCACGGAACCAATTTTTTGTCCAATACGTTACAGCAGGTGTACAAAATATTAAAAATACGTCCCATCAGGACGTCCGTTTATCATCCACAATCGGACGGTTTGGTTGAACGTTTTAATCAGACCTTAAAGTCGATGCTGAGGCGATTTGTAACACAGGAGCAGAAACATTGGGCATCGCTTCTTCCCTACCTCCTTTTTGCGGTGAGAGAAGTGCCGCAGAGTTCAACGGGGTTCTCCCCCTTTGAGCTCCTGTACGGCCGGCAGCCTCGCGGCATTCTCGACCTGCTGAGGGAGGGGTGGGAGGAGCACAAAGGCTCGTCTAAAAATGTAGTGAAGTATGTGCTCCTACTACGAGATCGCCTGGATTTGGTCGGTCGTTTGGCCCAAGACAACCTCAGATCGGCTCAGCACCGACAACAGCAGCATTACAACAAAAATGCACGGATTCGAACCTTTCGACCAGGGGACAAGGTAATGCTGCTACTTCCCTCATCTGAATCGAAACTGTGTGCTAAATGGCAGGGGCCGTATGAGGTGATTCGGGCTATAGGGAAAGTAAATTATGAAATTAGACAGCCCGATCGCCGAAATGAACGTGAAATTTATCATGTCAATTTATTAAAGCCCTGGCAGGCAAGGGAGGTCTTATTTATAGCCCCAGGCAATATGGAGGATGATTTAGGTCCCTGTTCAGAGACCCCGAGCACAAGAGCGATTTCTATGGGGGAACAATTGGTTCCGGATCAGCAAAGAGAGCTGCGTAAGCTTATTGAGGAGTTCAGCGATGTTTTTTCTGACGTGCCCGGCAGGACAAACTTAGTTGAATATGACATTATCTCTCCACCAGGTGTCACAGTGCGAGAGAGACCGTACCGGATCCCGGAAAGTCGACGAAGTGGCGTTCGCAAAGAGGTATGGGATATGCTCGAGCTTGGGGTGATTGAGCCTTCCAGGAGCGAGTGGTGCAGTCCGATCGTCATAGTGGCTAAGAAAGACGGCACCAACCGCTTCTGTGTGGATTTCAGAAAGGTGAACGCTATTGCTAAGTTCGATGCATATCCCATGCCTCGGGTCGACGAACTTTTAGACAGACTGGGAAAAGCGAGGTTTATTTCCACTCTGGACCTGACGAAGGGATACTGGCAAATCCCTTTAACCCGCAGCTCCAGAGAGAAAACCGCATTTTCAACACCAGAAGGGCTGTTCCACTTTAAAACCATGCCGTTTGGGCTACATGGTGCGCCCGCTGCCTTTCAGAGACTGATGGACCAGGTTTTACGCCCACATCATGAATATGCAGCAGCGTATATTGATGACGTGGTGATTTACAGCTCCACCTGGCGAGAGCATTTGGCTAGGGTTGCAGCCGTTCTTCAGTCTCTAAGGGCAGCCCGGCTGACAGCTAACTTGAGGAAATGTGCGTTTGCCAAAACAGAGACTCAATATTTGGGATTTTTAATGGGGAATGGAAGGGTGAGACCTGTAGTCACCAAAATCCAGGCTTTGGTTGATGCAGCGATCCCCAAAACCAAGACTCAGGTGAGGTCACTACTGGGCTTAGCCGGTTATTACCGCCGCTTCATCCCCGAGTACGCCACAGTGGTTAACCCGTTAGTCGACCTCACCAAAAAGAGTGCTCCAAATTTAATTAAATGGTCAGCTGAGTGTCAGGGAGCGTTTGATACTATTAAGCGTACACTTTGCCAGGCCCCCACTCTTATTACTCCAGATTTCACCAAGAGATTCATCCTCCACACCGACGCATCGGATGTAGGTTTGGGTGCAGTCTTGTCCCAAAAAGTAGCTGGAGTAGAGCACCCGATATTATACCTCAGTAAAAAAATGTTACCTCGGGAACGCAACTACTCCGTAGTCGAAAAAGAGTGTTTGGCCATTAAATGGGCTACTCACTCTTTACGATACTACCTGCTGGGACACTCATTTGATCTGGTCACAGACCACGCCCCACTCAAGTGGTTAAGCACAATGAAGGACAGCAATGCCCGGATAACTCGGTGGTATCTGGCATTGCAGCCCTTCATGTACCACATGGTACACCGTGCGGGGAAAGACCACCAAAATGCGGATTATTTTTCCCGGGAGGGGGGAGTAATGGGGAAGGTAGATTTAGCCGAGTGTTCCTTCGGCTCCACTCTGAGCGGTGGGATATGTGACGGAAAGATGAGTTCTGGTGATAAATCTTCCTCCCAACCTGTGAGGGCGCTAAAGAACGGGAGGAGAAGCATCTGGAAGGGCTGGCCTGACAGTTCGTTTCCGGGTCAGGGAAGTGGGTCAGCCTGGATGGAAGCGCGACTCTGTTGTAAGACCGTATTGATTTGAGAGGTAAACAAGAGGCAGCTGCAAGTAATAAGGCAGCTGCAACCGTTTATCTCGATATCATGCGGGATTACATATAGGGGCCAGGGTAACGCTGGTCTTTTCCTTCGTTTGGGTAAATGTTCGGAGAGAGAAGGATCGAGAGAGGAGCTCTCGTTGTTGCAGAGAATTACGTCTTGTGTATTGTTGTGTTTGTTTTGTAATTGTCTGCGTTTTGCACCACCAGACAGTTAACTCACCTATCCGGAGCTGTCGACCAGGGTCAGCACAATCCGGATCACCACTGCACGGAACCGTCACGAAATACAGTGTCTTCACCCACCACAAGCACGTCTGCACTCACCCAGGACTGGTGACCGTGTGTTCGTTTTGTTCGGGACTGTGTCTGTGTTATTGCTATCCCCGTGCTTTACACATTGTTGTGTATAGCCGGGGATTTATTATTTAACGGTCACCAGACCTGGATTATAAATAAAAGCACCTTTTCACTGGAAACTGTTGTCTGCCTGTCACTCCTGCATCGCATCACCGTTTTACCTGTTCCCCTCCACTAGCCACTTTGCCACAATAATGAACAAAAAAGTTAGTTGGCAAAATATATAGTTTGTGTGGAGTCTCGTGCCCCTTCTGCCCCATGGGTTAGGCGCCTATGGTAGTGACATTATGCAAGACTGTGCAGTAAAGAAGAGTCAGCAGCAGCTAAAGACAGATAGACAGAAAACACTACAGGCGCAAGAGCGAACAGCCTGGAGCTGTGAAGAATTTCCAGCGATAAATATCAGGATTTTCTTCCTATGCATCGGGGCATGGGACATTTGCTTGGAAATCAGGACTGTCCCGACCATGTACTGTAGGGACTGTTGACATGTATGCATTATGGAACAAGAATCGGTCCATAAATTAGTAATGCATCATTCCCCTATTAATCAAAATAACTTACACTTATTTAAAAAAAACACATGGGTTACTTACATATGCTGTAGTACCACGAAGGTCTTTGACAGAACGTAGACCTATTAAAAATTTAAATTCATCAAAATTTTGAGGTGAATCTAATAAACTGAAGACTATAACTGCTGTATTGAGAAATCTAATTGGCTGAGATGATCAACAATGATTTGAGATAGCTTCTGATTAATCTTGTTAAGGGAATCACCCCCACACTTTCAACACCTTATATTTCAGAAGCCATTTCAGACTGTTTTGGTTCTTTTGGCTGCCATATTGTGACATATCTGAAAAATAAGTTAAATAAATGAATAAATATTGTATTACTTCAATTTGGACCTACAGCGTTTATTTTAAATTGATTAAAATGACTGCGGCCCTTAAATGAGGGTGACGATTATACCAGGACGGCCTTTATTAATAATACTATGCTTTACAAACGCTGCAGTGTTTTATTATATGATTTAAGGCTCCGATCTGTAGTGCAGCACTATACTATTGTATGTTTTTGGAACTTGAAAACAGAGCATTTACAGACAGTTAAAGAGAGCCTATTAGGTGGGAGTTGGAAGGTCAGGGAAGTACTGTACCATCAAATCAGGAGTGTGTATTGGTTGTTAAGGGTGGAAACAATGCTGGTATGGCAGTTAAGTCCAAGAGTGTGACGTAGATGTTTTTCTTCACCAAAATTTACCTCAGAATATCAGCTTGATTTCTGTAGAAAATACAATATGTCCTACTGTTTTTTTTTTTTTTTCTCACTGTAACTTGCTTGTTTGTAATTTCTCTGCAAGAGAAACCGAAACTAAATCTTCCCATAGATAGTAAGCGCATTGTTTTTATTTGTACAGGATTGAGTACAGGAATTAAAATTGAACTAAAAACAAAACAACAAAACCATCTATAAGAACTTCAGAAGGACTGCTCTTCTGTACATAGTTTAACTTGGATTTTCTTTCAGAACTGTACTACCATAAAATAAAATATGCTTACTGTGTGTGTGTGTGTGTGTGTGTACATTAGTTTGTAATTTACGTGCTAGACTTGGGCTCACGTCTCTTTGGGGGTGTTACATGCACATAGGCAGTATTGCGCGTTTATTTGTTTACTGTTTATTTGTTTTGTGTGTTTTTTTAGTAGGGGGAGAAAAAAAAATACCTTAATGTTTCTTTATTGATAGCGGCTTTAATTCGAGGGCGGCCTCTATTATAAAGCTGATATATGACTGCGGCTTTTTTAATACGAGGGCGATGCCAAATTGAAGTGATACGGTAATTGTCGCTGTAATGCTATATAACATCCACAGTGCTATAGGGTCATTGTCTCATGTTTTTATGTCAGAGAGCCTGAGCCAAAGGTGAGAATATCAGTGTTCTATGGTGAAATTTTTCCTTGGTGCAATACATTCCATGAATTGTTTTCAAGTAATTTGTGCTGTAGGGTAAGTCTTGACACAAAATTAAAGAATATACGAGCCCCTTATCTCAATTCAGCATTATGTTTGTTGTAAAGGATTTGTTTGAACCTAAACTTACCATAACACATTGACAACCCATACCTATTTTCACAGGGTTAAAAAAAAAAAAAAAAGCACCTTTAGACGATTAGCATGTAAAACCTGCAGAATAGATTTAGCTTTACTATTTTCTAGGGGTTCTTTACATTGAATAAGCTCCCAAGAATATGCTGTCATTGTATCTTAGCAACACCTAGACCAGAGGTTGTGAACTTTTTTTCTACCAAGTGCCAAAATTGTACTCCCTCTGAGTGTTATGGTGTCTTGAGTGCCAACGCTAGGAACTTCACTTTTGCTGTTGTTTGGATGAGGAAAGTTTTTCAATTTCTGGTGTGTCATTTTGAAGCAGATGCATGATGCACTGTTTTAATTTGTGAGACAGCTTCTTCTGTCACATAATAGTAGATTAATTTGAGAAAGCAGCTGCTCACAGAAATATTTTGAACCAAATGAAGAAAGGAGAGCTGTAGCCAGTAACTTCATTTGTCTGAATGATGCAGGCAAGGCATTCCAACATTGCAGAATCAACTGATCAGGTTTTGGCAGTTTCTTCTGTAAAGATTGCTGACCAGATTCTAAAAGAGATGCTGTGTCCAGCTCCAAATTTTCAAGTTTATGGTACAGATCCAAACATTTTCATGTCCAAGTTGGGTTTTCCTGGAACTCAATCAGTTGCATTTCAAGCCCCAGCCATTAAAATTTCTCCAAGATTGTATCCTTTTTTCTCCTATTGATGAGGCTGGACATGGAATTTAAATATGCTCTCCATTGTTCTGAACTAGTTGAAACACACTTCAAATGTCTCAGTTAGATGCTGCAGGTACTTACCAAGCTTGTCAATTGGGCTGATGTCTGTGAGTACTCTGGTCAAAAAATGACTTCAGGCATGGAAGGTACTTTGTTTTTTTTCTCACTGACATATTTAGGAAAGTGTTTATTTGTTGGTACAGAATGTTGACAATTTGACCAAGCCCCTGCATATTGATATGCAGGACATTCAGGTGTTCTATCAAATGTGCAAGGACTTTTCCACAGCCTAGCCACCTTACATTATTGTGGAGTAATAGATTACTGTATTGATGATCCATTTCTTGGAGTAATTCTTGAAACTGCCTGTGGTTTAATGCCTTGGCACAGATAAAGTTCACAATTTCTATCACAAGATCCATCACTTGTTGTAATTTACGCCCTGCGATCTTTGCACAGAGAGCTTCCTGGTGAATTATGAAGGATGTGAAGGATGTTCCAGATTGTTTTCTAAAATGTTAACAAATCCTTTACGTACACCAGGGTGCTCCATCTGTTGCAACTGATACAATTTTTTTGCAAGTCTATCCAAAATGCTTCTTAACTGCATTATACACATCTGCTCCACTAGTTGTTCCATGCATTGGTATTATTGTACACAGCTCCTCTCTTAACTGGTCTTCAACAGTATATTGTGCTATCACAACTTTGCAATATCTTTAATGTTGGTGCTTTTGTCAGCTGCTATTGAAAATACATTTGCAGCTTTCAAGTCATTGGTTTGCTGTTCTTCAACATTCTGTGCAATAGACAAAATGCAGTCTTTCACAGTATTGTTGGAAAGTGGCAGTTCCTTCACACGCTGAATTATTTTATTTTTATTTTACTTTGTTAGGGAACATGATTTCAGCTGCTACCATCAAAGCTTTTTTAAATATGGACCGTCAGTAAATGGTTTACCATTCTGAGCCACATGCAACGAAAGTGCATAACTGGACTACACAGGGCTATTGCTACAAGTAAGAAGCGCAGTAAATAAAGCATGGCTGAAAATGAAACAATGACACAAATGAACGACACCTGTCACATTGCTTACTGATAAAATGCTTCACTAGAACTCTCGAGCCCTCTGCTCTCAAAACGATACGTTTTCAGCGATTATTTTAGAGAAACCGAGGTAACTAAATGAATACCTCTGTGGCACAGAACAAAACACACAAACAAATAAACAATGGCCAAAATAAAAGGTTAAACAAAACAATTCTGCTGTCAGGCTGGACATTCGGCTTCACAAGTTCTCCAAAGCAACACAACACTGCTCACCTGCTCACACCTTCAACCAAACAAAGAATTTCACCTCCCTTAAATACATGTAGCACTCAATAACCTAATTGGGGATTGGCCACACCTGCGATTGCAGGGGCAGATTTAACCTCTTCTTTGCCAACCTTACAATCCCACACAAACACACATTGTTTGCATTAAGGGCTTTCACCCTGCCACACTCCATTCTGTGGGAACTTCAAGCCCAATACACAGGCAGGACACAAACCCGTTAACTGTATCACTCACTCTGCATACCACACAGTCATGCCTTTACATAGTTAGCCATTTGTGGAACCAGGTCATCTCTTAGTACTTTACAATGTTTATCCTTGTGTTAAAAGGTTTCTTTTGTTTTATTCATAATGTATGAGTAAGCTATTCAAGTTCTGAATTATTTTAAAATAAAATGGCATATTGTTTTATTAATTGATGCAATGGTTTACAACCGCAGCGCTGCACCTGCTAATTTAATTACTAGCCTTGCAAAATGAAAACCACTGCATAGCAATCAAAATCTTTATTTAGACTGGACGACCATGCAGGCTATAAACCCATTTTTATCCTGGATGCAGCTGTAGATGTAATTGGTTAACTTCTTTCTTAATAATAACTTAATGTTTTGTTCATATAATTCCCCTTCAGTAGATCTGCAGTAGCAAAAGCTAATTGGGTTTGGTCCTCGAATGGCTCACCTGGTAAAGGCATGTTTTTATGGTGTGCAGGTTCATATAATCATACATCTTTAGCTGTATGAAATGTCCGGTCTTTGTTGGGGATTCCACGTGGACCTTATTGGTGATACGACTGATGAGCTCAAGTGGACACCTGCAGGGCTGGAGATTGGCGTTGTCGTGGAATGAAGGACGTCCACTGACTTTCAGTTCTCCTGAGTTGTTGTTGGGAATTGATGAAGTTGTAAAGGATCTCCTCAACGGCTGATGAGTTACTAATACTGACATCAGCATTAGACATGTACTTACCACTTGACTCTGCAGCTTGCTTAGTTGAATGGGAAGATGTTTGTCTTTGAACAATGATGCTTGCAGTTCAGGTCCAGCCCTTGTCTTTTCATTCAGTTCAATGGGCAGAGATACCAGTTCATTACATGGTGAAGGAACTGGACATACTGAATCCAGGAGAAAATAAATTCAAATAAACTAAAATGGTCTAAATGCTACTGTCAATTAAATAACTATATTTACATATTTAAACAGACAGAAATACACAAAAGAGATTCATATGCACAGTTTAAACACTATCAGATTTGAGGTCTGCTGTTGTTTAGATCATTTCATACACCCCACTGTCAGAATAGTGGTATCTTGGATATAACACCCACAAAAACCACTGAGGATACAGGATATAAAAAAAAAAATGTAACATCATACAGTATGTCTATTAGAAAAGATGCCTGGTTGCCACTCCTCAGGTAGTGTAGTTTGAGCTTCAGTGGCAATGCTTTTTTTTATTAAAGGATTTTATAGAAAGTCAAGGCAGCAACTGCTTTTTAGATCATTGTATTTTTTATTTAGCAGACGCCTTTATCCAAGGTGACTTACAGAGACTAGGGTGTGTGAACTAGGCATCCGCTGCAGAGTCGCTTACACCAACATCTCACCTGAAAGGTGAAGCACAGGGAGAATATGGTGATTCAAATAAATAAAACCAAAAGGTTTGTTCATTTCATGTTAATCCCAAAGGCATAAGTCTAGTATTAGTCATTGAAAAGTCTGAAAATAAAGGGTTGTAAAGACAAACAAAACACAGGACACAGCACTGGCAGCCAAAACAAAGAGACAAACGAAGCGAACTATACAGACAAACACGGTGAGCTGCTATTGTAATAACTATTGACTCTGTCTCCAATCCTGTTCTCCAGTCCCCAAACACACAACCCCAAGTGAGTGAAAACATGCAGCTTTTATGCAGCTTTACCGAGAATCGATTGCTAATCAATCATTCAACTGGAGTCTCAACTGCACGTAAATTAATAGTGTAATTCCCCATGCTCGGATATTATTACATGCAATGCAATCCTTGTGCCTAAATACAAATATACATTTTAAACAACTCGTGTTCCACAGATCCATTTATATCCTGTGTACCAATGACTGACTATACACCAACATCAATACACAACACGCAACATACAACACAAAATATACACAGGGAAGGGCAACATTGCAACAGTGACCCTTGGGTTTTTCTATAGTGCCAAACAATATTTCTGTATTTTTTTCATGTCAAGACTTAATTGTTAGGGGTAGATGTACAGGCCAGTCACAGTGCAAACGTACATTTGCAAACATTTGCATATCTGTTGCAACAATTCGCAAAGTATACATTTTGTCGTATGTACTAAGAGAAAATATGTCAATGAAAAGAGCTGCAATGTACTAATTTAAATATTTGTTGCATCTTCTTAGTGAGATTTCTACCATTGCGAGAGTAATGCGACATTGTTCAAATAAATAGTGGGAGTTGAGTTGTGGTTTGCTGCAGCAGAGGGTGCCTGAAGGATAACGTCTATACATGCAAGGGTGCAACAATCAAAATAACATAGTTTTTGTTAAATGTTAACATCATCTCTACTATGCAATCTGTTCCGTATTCATTTTATCTATCTTAATACTGTTATATATATATATATATATATATATATATATATATATATATATATATATATATATATATATATATATATAAAAGAAAAGCAGTTTAATCCCATCAGATTCTATAGTGGGGCCCCCACCTTCACCCCCAAAAAGCTTTTCATAATCATACAGTAGCCCCTCGCTAAACCAGACATGTTTGTCCAACATAAGGAGGTGTCGGGTTTAAAAACAAGTATGTTTATATTATAAATATAATATATAATAATAATAATAATAATAATAATAATAATAATAATAATAATAATAATAAACTTTCTTTTGTATAGAGCCCTTAAAAGCAGTCATCTCAGAGCGCTTCACAATTAATAGTAGTACAATAAATAAACAGATTATGCATAAAAGAAATACAAGGAGATAAAACAATCATCAAAATCATAAAAACGACTTTCTAAAAAAGTAAGTCTTTAAATTAACTTTAAAAACAGTCAAAGAAGCTGAGTCCCTGATCTCTAGTGGAATAGAGTTCCACAATTTGGTGGCATAACAACAGAAGGCCCTGTCGCCCATAGAGTATAGTCGAGCAGGTGGGACACACAGCAGTCTGAGATCAGCAGAGCGGAGGTTGCGAGTGGGAGTGTAAAAAGGTAAAAGACCTGACAGATAAGTCGGAGCTAGCCCATGAAGAGCCTTATATGTCAGCAATAAAAATTTAAATTCAATTCTAAACCTGATAGGAAGCCAGCCCAAGGCCTCCAAGACAGGAGTGATGTGATCTCTTGGGACCGAGACAAAATTCTGGCTGCAGAATTTTGAATGAATTAGATTTTAGTGAGGATGCCATTAGACACTTCAGCGAGCAGAGCTTTACAATAATTGATCCTGGAGAAAACAAAACCATGAACCAGTTATTCATCTGCAGATAGAGAAAGCATGGGAGGCAGTCTGTAAGGTGAAAAAAAGAAACCTTGACAGTATTCAGCACATGTGATTCAAAAATTAACCCAGGATCGAAAATCACACCCAAATTTTTCATCTTAGATCTGAACTCAAGCATGGTTCCATCAACAGACAGATTTAAAGTACTGGTTTTACTTAGCTGGCGGGGAGCCCCTAGCAGCATTACCTCAGTCTTCTCACAGTTAAGGTGTAAAAAAATTTGCGACAGCCAACTTGTTTATATCAGAGATACAGGCAGTTAAGGCAAAGACAGCAACATTGATATCAGGTTTAGAATTAATATAGATTTGAGTATCGTCTGCGTAAAAATGATAATATATACCATGAGACCTTAAAATGTGGCAGAGGGGAAACATATAAATACTAAATAACAGGGGGCTGAGAATAGAGCCTTGCGGGACACCAGAAGTTACTGGCTCAACCTCGGAACTAAACCCACCCAGGGAGATAAATTGTTGACATCCTGTTAGATATGATCTAAACCAGTTAAGGGCAGTGTCAGAGAGACCAAATAAACTCTCTAATCTATCAAGTAGGATCTCGTGATTTACAGTGTCAAATGCCGCACTAAGATCCAAGAGGATTCAATTGATAAAGCACCTGAGTCAGCAGCCATTAAAAAATCATTAGTGACTTTGACCAGGTCAGTCTCAGTGCTATGAATATGTCGGAAGCCAGATTGAAAGGGTTAAAAAAGATTGTTAGCAATGAGATGCCAGTTTAATTGTGATAGCTCATTCTAGAGGGTTGCTAGAAAGGGAAAATTTGAAATGGGGCAAAAATTATTAAGATTATCCAAGGCCATATGAGGTTTTTTAGGCACAGGCGTTACTGCAGCAATTTTAAAAGCAACCAACCACACCAGAACTCAGGGACTAATTTATAATAATTAACACCAAGGGGCAGAGCAGCTCAAAACAGGACTGAAAAAGAACAGAGGGGATAGGATCCAACAGACAACAGGTGGCTTTCATACGAAGCACCAAGTCTGTCAGATAATTAAGAGCGAGAGGTATAAAACATGATAGAGAGGACCCCACAAAGACAGACTGAGAAACTGTGCAGGAGGAGTCTGAGAAGAGGTACTAATGTGAAGATGGATATTGTCAATCTTAGAAATTATTGCATAGCTGATGTGAATCAGGTAATGTGGAGGGACAGTTAGGCTTTAACAATCTATCAATAGCAGAGAACAAGTGTCTAGGATTATCTTGATTATTAGAAATAATATTTGAAAAATAGCTTGATCTGGCAGCTGCCAAAGCAGCCCTGTATTCAACCAGAGATTTCTTCCAGGAGTGTAGATGGACAGTAAGAGCAGAATCCCGCCATCTGTGCTCAATTTTACGACAGCCAGCCTTAAGAGAGTGCAGCTCCATGGTATACCATGGCGCACAGCGGGTGTAGGAGACTTACCTAGTCTTGACTGGGGCCAGGGAGTCTAAGGTATTGACTAAGGAGCTGTTGAAAGACTGCACCTTCTCATCAAATGTATTAGGAATAGAAAAGACAGAGAGTGAAGAAAGAACAGATTCAGAGAACTTAACATGATCAGCAGAGCGCCAGTTTCGAAAGTTGACTGTATGTTTTGGAGTAGAAAGAGGGACAGTCAATTCTAATTCAAATAAAACGGTAAGGTGATCAGATATTCCTAAATCTAAGTTATTCCTGAATCTTCTAGAGACGCCCAAGGACAGCTAGTGATAATTAAATCCAGTATGTGGCCCTTGTTGTGAGTTGGAGCATGGACTGTCTGCTTAAGGCAAAAACAGTCCAAGAGGGCTGGAAAATCCTGTGCTAGGTAACAGTAATCAGAGTCAGTGTGAATATTAAAATCACCTAGAATTACAATCTTGTCAATTTAAAGCACAACAAAGATAACAGATCAGAAAATTCACCTAGAAAGGCAGTATTGTGTTTAGGAGGTCTGTAGACAGTAATAACAACCAAGGGCTGGGGAGCAGAAACTTTTAAAACTAGGCACTCGAATGAAGTGTAGTTGGGAGTAAGAATAGGGTTCAGGCTAAATTCTAGCTTATAAATTAAAATAAGCCCACCACCACGGCCCACAGAGTGACATTTTTCAAACAGCCCAAAGCCAGGGGGTACAATTTGATTAAGCAAAAATGTTTGTTTGTGCCAGGTTTCAGTCAGGCACATAAAGTTGAGATCCTTTTTCATTAATAAAGTTGTTTAGAAGTAGTGCTTTATTATTTAGAGAGTTAAACAAAGCAAATCTAACGGGACGCAAAGAAGCACAGTTGTTGCTGAGAGACGAATGTTCGAGACTTGACAGTAAACAGTAAAGGTTTTTGACGTTCATTCCAGTCCGAGAGGAAACAGTTCGCCTCTGAAACAAGGACGGACAGATAGAGTTCAAAGAAATCGGGATAAGACTGCGTCGCAGGCTGCTATGTATATATCTGGGTAGCAGCGGAGACAACCGGGCAGAGAGACGGCAGTCCAGGCAGGTAGCAACTGAGGCAGCCAGGCAGAGAGACGGCAGTACAGGCAGGTAACCACGGTAGACCGAATAAACGGACAAACACTCAGATAGACAGACAGCTAAAATTGAACGAAAAGACTACTAAAAAGGTTAAAAAGGCAAAAAAACAACCAAACTTGAACAAGCGGGGAAGCGGCAGCCACAACGTGCACAGCGTACTCCCCACGTGAAGTACTGGTAATGAAATTGCATACAAATACATTTATAGTGCGCAATGCATTTTAAATGTAAATCGTTGGGCTGAAATAACTCTAATTTGTTTTGGGTAGGCTACACATTACACTATGTAAAAATAGAAATCTGTACAGTAGGCCTATGTAGTATACAGTACAGTAGTAAAATCAAATTTACTTTAGCATACTGGTAACACACAATAAATCATGCTGATGCACTGTATACACTGGCATTATTATTATTATTATTATTATTATTATTATTATTATTATTATTATTATTATTATTATTATTATTATTATTATTATTTTAAACTTGGCCTACTTAGTAACCTAGACAATTAACACACAACAGATCATGGTTCTATACAGATGTTCAGAATGTGCTGGAAGGGTAGTGGCACATGTGTGCAGTCTATTGCAGTCTATGTTGGGTAAACTAGAAATGTCATAGGCTTGTAAGTACACCCTGTCTTTATTGAAAATTAGGTACTGTGAAAAATGCATTGAACACAAGTGGCAATGCACAAGAAAAAGTGGACTGGGAAATGCCAGCAACAATTGTGACTGTTTAAAACATGCTTTCAAAAGTTCTTAACAAATTGATGCAATTGTAAATTTTGCAATTGCCGGCTGCTTTAGTAACTCTCATTATAATATCTGAGAACCCTTGTTTGCACTCAATCCACCCAATTTTTGTGAATTTATGCAGGAATGCCCCTAATTACATATTCAACTAAGACTGAACCGCAAAGAAAAACTGCTGCCACATAGCATTCCCTAAAAAGTAAGAAAATGCACACTTCACTCTAGCCTTCTAATTCACTTGCAGCTGGCTTGTGACTATTGATACGGGCGCAACACTTCAGTACATCTACCCTGCAGTGTCTCAAAGTGCAATATCCCTTTAAACAGAAGGGAAAAAATAAGCTGTACCAGTATGTTTTCTTAAAGTAATTGTCCCCCCCCAAAAAAATTCCGTAAGTATTAGCCATTATCATAAATCTTTATTTGTCTAGTGGAGGCAGCTGACTTGTCTCGAAGTGAAATGATCTGAGAAGTGAAAAATAATCTAAAAGCATGGCTTGTAAACAGATTTCTTTAAGCCAGTGTAGTACCAGACATCATGTTTTAAAATTGAAATACATGTTTGTTGTAACATGTTTTCTGATCAAAACTGCAGTTTTGAGACCTATGTAATGAATTGATGTGCTTGGTGGAGAAATTGAATTGAACAATTTTTCTTATATAGGAAGTCATCCTATTTCTGCAACCAGAATTTACAACAGCAAATAAATGCATCAGATGTCAAACCAGCAGAAATTAGACTTTTTTTCACAATAAGATATAATAAAGCTGTATTGCACCCCTTAATTGGTTTAATTAATAATATGTAAGGTTAAGCATTATTATATCTTCCTGTATAACTCTAATACAACTAATGAGTTGTTAAAAGAAAGATTTCAGGTGGTCACTAATAAGCAGCATTGAGATAGTCCTTTAAACAAACTACAGCTCCCAATGTGTCCCTTTGAAGTCATAAATAATGTATATTTTTTCTTTGGACTTTTAATATGCCAGTGGAGTTCAATCCGCAGTCTCCAAACACACATATTGTATTATACTCCTCTGCAGTTTACTTTAATTAGTGTGTCTGAGTGTTCAGGGAGTCTGTCTTCCTTTGAAAACAAACACAGCCTCTTAGTCGCTGTAAACCATTGGCTCTCTTTGGTTAATACTGACACAGCAATGGCTCAGTGAGAAACACATGGTGTAGGTAAACACACATAATTGCATTAGAGTCCCCTGGTAAATCTGTAATTCTAGTGCTGTCTTATGATATTATTAGAGCAGGTTTTACCAAAGGTGGGCCTCACTGGGATGTCTCTCCAACACGACTGTGTGAAACAGACTGCAGGCAAAACACAAAGAGCTAATTAATTTGTAAGGCACAACTTGCGGTTGTCTTGATGATTAAAATGTGGGTACTGCCTTTTTATTTTCTAGCCTCATTAATGAGGCCATATATCAACCCACTAAAATCCTGTTGTTACACAGTATTATTTTTTGATAAATACATTTTTAAAAACCCAGGGGAAAAAAATGGTTACTGATACTGTAGTTCATAAGAATAATCGTGCTAACTAATAATATTAGTCGCATGCAATAATACACACACACACACACATACACACACACACAGTGGTTTGCAGAAGTATTCACCCCCTACCAATAATGTCACGTTGTTTAATTACAAATAATGTACGCACACTTTTTCAAACAAACTTTTTAAGTGAACACTGTTATATGAGGAGAAGGTTAAATGTCAGCAAAACTTGCAAAGAAAATGTACAAAATAAAATGTACTGGTTGCATAAGTATTCAGCCCCTTAAGTAAATACTTGGCAGAAGCACCTTTTTTGCAGCAATTACTGTTATGAGTCTTTTTGGATAGGTTTCTACTAGCTTTGCACAGTAGGATGGTGAAATGTTTGCACATTCTTCATGGGAAAATGGCTCCAGTTCTGATAAGTTTGTTAGGGATTATCGATGGACTGCAATCTTCAAGTCTCGCCATAAATTTTCAATTGGATTTAAGTCAGGACTTTGACTGGGCCACTCAAGAACATTAATTCTCTTCTTGTTCAACTACTCCAGTGTGGCTTTGGCTTTGTTCTTTGGTCCTGCTGAAATGTGAATTCCCTCCCCAATTTCAGAGTCTTGGCTGACTCAAACAAGTTTTCCTCAAGGATTCGCCTATACTTTTCACCATCCATTCTCCCCTCTATCCTGACAAGCTTCCCAGTCCCTGCTGAAGAGAAGCATCCCCATAACATGATGCTGCCACCACCATGCTTGATAGCTGGGTGATGTGCTTGACTGGGTGATGTGCAGTGTTGGGCTTGTGCCAGACGTAACGCTTGGAATTTAGACTGAAAAGTTAAATTTTTGTCTCGTCTGACCACAAAACCTTTTTCCACATGTCTGCAGTATCATCTACATGCTTTTTCACAAACGCCATACATGCTTTAAGATGAGGCTTTTTAAGTATTGGCTTCTTTCTTGCCACCCGTCCATACAGGCCAGCTTTGTGTAGGGACCAGCTTATTGTTGATGTGTTAAGACTGACTCCCATCTCAGTCACAGAACTTTGCAGATCTCTTAAGGTCATTGTTGGCTTCAGAGTGACATCCCGAACCAGTTTCCTGCTTGCCCGAATGCTCAGTTTGGGAGGACGACCTGGTCTGGGTAGTGTCTGGGTGTATGATGCATCTTCCACTTCTTAATGGTGGACTTCACTATGCTGAGAGGGATAATCAGTGCCTTTGAAATTTTCTTGTACCCTTCTCCTGCTCTGTGCCTCTCCACCACTTTATCCCTGACTTGTTTCGAAAGCTCCTTAGTCTTCATGGTTGCTTTGTTACTATGTGAGTTGCAGCTTGAAAGTCTTTAAATACCTGAGGGAAATTATCTACAAGCTAAATCACTTTGAGTGCACACAGGCTGAAACCATTTCACTAATTTTGTGACCTTTCAAACAAATCATTTGCACCTGAGCTGATTTAAGGCATTAGCAAAGGTGTTGAGTACTTATGCAACTGAGATTAATCTGTTTTTCTCTGTATATATTACTCATTTATATTCTATATGTATTTTTTAACTTTATCAATGTGGATTAGTTTGTGTAGATTCTACATATTAAGCCTAATTTGAAAGCGTCATGGAGTGTGCTCAGGTGCCAACAAAATGTGAAAACTGCAGGGGGGTAAATACTTCTGCAAGCCACTATGTATATATTTATTGTAACGGATGTAGCAGGACAGGGGGCCTGCAATCTCAAAATGTTTGTTTTATGGTAGGGAAGGGGTTAAAAAGCCTCCCTGCCAAGCTAATTGTTTTATTTCTTGTTAATTGTTGTTTATCACCTGCACATGGCCGTTATTGATAACTAGAGCAGGGTGCAGGGTTTAAAAGGAGTGCAGACAGTCTGTTTGAGGCTGCTGAGTAGAAGGATATGGAAAGAAGTGCTCTGTGTCCGAGCAGTCCCAGTGTAAGTATTGTCCGTTCACGCCAGTGTTTAGTTTTGTAAACTTTGTGCTTTGTTTTACAGCAGGTAAACAGCTTATCTGTCCTACAAGTCAGTCAGGGACTTATTAGTATAGTAAGTGCCTGTAAGAGCTAGGTGTTTGTCTGTTTGTGTTTTGAATAAAAGTGCGGAGTAGCGCTAAAATCAAAGTTTTCTCTAGGTCACATTTTTAAAGGGGCACTTGTGTCAATTACTTTACAAAACACTAAATGCAGCCCCTGCCATTTTTATTACAGTAGCTGACATAGCTATGAACACTTACAAATAGAAATTTACAACAAAATTCCTTACTGTCATTTGAAAATATTTACTTAAAAAAAAAGTTACCTAGGATTCAAACGTGTCCTCAGTCGCAGTCTCTATCTCGTACATGTTCATAAATGCCACAAACAAGGAAAGTTGCTGCCGAATAATTGCCATTTATAGCTCTAAATATGTGCAAACACAGTTAAAAAGACATGCCTAATCCCCTTGCCTCAGGTCTCAGAACTGAAGCCAAGAGAAAAGGTGCCTTGACAGGTACAGTCCTGCAAGGAAATGGTCCGCCAACGACCACCTAGCGAGCTTGCTAGATACATAACAGGACAACCAGCATTGGCTTCAGCGGTTAACAGCAGACCGTGGAATCAGTGGGTGGTAAATCAAACTCTGTGCTTGCTTTGTAGGCACACCAAAATGAAAAGGAACAATTTCTCACATTAAGAATAAAGGGTTAATAGCTATTGAATAGAGATCAGTGCTGTAACCACTAATTGGGCTATATTTGGCGTAAATTTAAAGTGGATGACTCCAAATGTTGCAAAAGCTTTTTCTAATCAGTCTGGTGATGTGTCATGAGAAGAAAAACAAGATCTGGAAATTTAATTATAACTTGTAAAGAAGGAAATCCTTTAATTGATATTTGGGAGATCGGGAACCAAACTTGGCATTAATGATTATGAGCTGTACCGTTGACACTACTATAATTAGGTGCAAATATTTGGTTGTAGATCTAATGTGCATTTTACACAGGAAGGTACGAAACAAAAACTGATGTTTCACGTGAAATATCGCTCAAGGACACTCAAAAACAAATACAAGATTGAAATCTGATTAACAATTTGGTTGCTCATACATTTTAAAACTGAATGGAGTGACGGGCCTTGTAATGCTTTACAGGAGCACAGGGGGAAAATGGCACTCACCGTTCTACCCTGTGGAGTCATTTGTATGCAGTGGGTCTTGTTTGAAATAGGTTTAAAATATAAGATGTTTGCCCTTGCTACCGTGAGGATAATCCAATACTTACTTCCCAAAGTAAGTCTGTAATCAAGGATTTGAATAACTCTTTAGACTCACTGAGAAACCCATGTCATCAAAAGACATGCTAATTCATTCTGTTTAAAAAAAACTAAAGATTATTAGGGTCATGTTTTTTCCATGTATAACAAAATGTGTCATTGCGGGAGGTTAGAGTGGAGCACAAACTATTCTTTAAGTCATCATGCACCCTTCTACCTCTTTATTTGAAGCTGGTACCATTACTATCTGTAGAATGTGTTGTTTTAAAGCCCAAAACCCTTTGAGTTTCCTCAGAGATATGACAGGTTTTCTATTCCCAGCATTAGCCACCAGGTGGCGACACATACTAAAACCACTTCAAAATAAGAAAATTGCTGTAAATCTTTTTGTCATTGTAGCTTACTAACAATAACCACTTTGTTCCTGTATGCAGAGAAAAACAATGATTGGAAATCCATTAGGGACACATAATGAAGAGTATTTTCAGTTTTTTGATCATGTCTCGTGGACTGCATTACATATAAAATATAAAGTACACACTAGTACAATGCATAATGTGTGACAGTTTACCGTAATGCAATTGACAGTCTCTCCTTGTGAGGACTAGGAATGAATTAAAATAAATAAAATAAACAGTTCATCTCAGATCAGCATTTTATTTTATTGTTCAATCTAGACAAGAATTATTTTAAAGCATATAAAGGTTAAACATTTCCACATTCACCGTTTTATTGTTATTTGTAAGCATTGCAAAACAAAATTGAACTTTTAAAGTCTTCATTGGAGGACCTTAAAGCTAGTACTCTAACTAATCTGTTTGGAAATTATGACACAAAGGGTTACTTGTTAAATAATTTTAAAATTAAAAAAAAAAAAAAAGACTTCAGCATAAAATACAGTATTATCTGCTCACATTCACATTGTGCAAATACAAGAATGGAAATGCACAGAACACTGAGAAATAATAATAAAAAAGTATCCTACATTGTTTTATTGGGCTGTCTATTAATTACAGCTCAGGCTGCTTCTTAGGAGCATTTGCAGTACATCCTTGTCTTCAAGTCATATGTCTTATAGTTCGACAAACTCCATTGAGCCTGTGCTTATTTTCTTGGGCTATTGGACATAACTATAACACATTCCTTGATAAGGATGGACTTCGGGTCAGTCCTGATGAAGTGCTGGGATTTTTAAGTTATTTTAACCTGATAAAATGGTAAGAAAAGAAGTGTGAGAACGTTCTCTAGAGTAATTAAAAAAAAAAAAAAAAAATCTTCCAAATAGCAGATAGTCACCAAGTTCCTCCCCAACATAACCTCATAAATTAGGACATAAACTTGAAAGGACTGCCTTTTGTTTTTGGCACAGTGAGACCAACTGTAGAATGAAAATCCATTACTGAGATAATATAAAATTGATGTGGAAATCAGAATCGTTACATGTTAGTGACTATATATTGGAGCAGTGTGACTTCACAATGGCATGGAGATTTCAAAACATTAGCAATCTGCTCCAAGAATGAGAATCACATACTACAGGGAGCTGGGAACCACAGTTTGTAGAAATGTTATTTTTGAAAAACAGTAGAATTAGTGTGATGTTTTGTTGTCATCTTCTAAGACTTGCATTCGTGACTGATCTGTCATCAAATTATGATAGTAGGAGCTAGATCGGTACATCAATAGCAAAAACTTGTGACAATTTGGGACTTAAAAACAAGACTGTATAGTTATACATATTCCATTCTCATCTATACATTTTTTTTCAGGTTTGTTGGGGAAATATTTTTGATATGTTTACTTTAACTAATATTTAACAAATTAGTTATTAGAGTACAACAAATAGTTAAAGGTTAATTAATCATTTCATAGAATTTCAAAAGCTGTCTGCATGATATGTTCCTTTAAAGCATCAAACAACTAGCATTCATTCTTTTCACCTCAAATTATCTTCACTACATTTTTGTTTGGACAAGTGCTGGCTTGGATTCCCCAATTGGTTTCTAAACCTAATTCAGTGAAAATTACGTAATATAATTGGATTCACATGTTTACAATTATTTCTAATAAGAATCTTTTGACTTTTGGTACAGTGGTACCCCTATGATAGACAAAACATGTAAAGGAGACATTAAAGGAATCCCCCAAAATAATACCTTCCGGAGAAAAAAAGAAACTTGTCAAGCATTGTTAGTAAGATGAAAGAATATGCGGCAGGTCTGGGTTTAGGTGTTCCCTGAAAACTTTTTAACAGCTTTGTCACATAATCAGAGTGTAACATCTTCAATACCGTTAGCAGCATACATAATAATTAACATAACCAGTGTTTAAGTCGCTTCTCAAGTGGCTATAAGGTGATATTACATCTTTGTGATGTAAAAGTCATAACAGACGAAACACACCGTGTTGGGGACATTCTCTCCACAATTTCAGCTGCAGAATAATTAGCAGTAAGTTTATGAAACAACTGGCTAAAGTGGCTTTCATGTTATTATGTTTTTGAGTTATGAGTTCGGATGAGTTATATCCTAAAACCTCTTGTGTTGCTTTGGTGTTTGGATTTAGTTATGATTAGGGCTAGTTAAGGTTTAGGCTTTCAAATAAGAAAAGCATTATGCCTTTCACTAGAATGTGCAGATGCATTTTTTTATTTTTTTAACATAAATCTTTATTTTCAAACTTTGACTTATTTGTATTATAATAATACTAGTAATAAAAGTTAAATAATACTGAAAAACACCAGATAATTACATCATGTCTATTTTATTGTACGACTACGACTAATAACAACAACAACAACAACAACAACAAAATGTTTCATAAAATACATGTTTATTTATTATATTCATATATATATATATATATATATATATATATATATATATATATATATATATATATATATATATATATATATATTCATTTTTTCACCCACAACTTTCAAGTGAAAAATATTCTAGAAATGGTTGGGTAAGTGTCCACCCCCCTTGTAATAACAATCCTAAATTAGCTCAGGTGTAACCAATCACCTTCAAAATCACACACCAAGTTAAGTGGCCGCCACCTGTGTTAAATTGTAGTGATTCACATGATTTCAGAAAAATTTCAGCAGTTCCTGTAGGTTCCCTCTGCTGGGTTGTGCATTTCAAAGCAAAGACTCAACCATGAGCACCAAGGTTATTTAAAAAGAAATGACAACTGTGAAAGAGCTACAGGCTTTTATGGCCAAGACTGGTCAAAGTGTGCATGTGACAACAAGCACTCCAACAAGCACGCCTGTATGGTAGGGTGGCAAGAAGGAAGCCTTTACTCAAGAAAGCCCACCTCGAATCCTGTTTGAAGTATGCAAGAAAAAAAAAAAAAAACACTCAGGAGATTCTGTAGCCATGTGCCAAAAAGTTTTGTGGTCTGACTAAACTAAAATGGAACTTTTTGGCCTAAATGCAAAGTATTATGGTTGGCGCTAACCCAACACAGCACATCACCCAAAGAACACCATCCCTACTGTGAAGCATGGTGGTGGCAGCATCATGTTATGGTGGTGTTTCTTATCGGCAAGGACTGGAACACTTGTCAGGATAGAATGGAAAATGAATGGAGCAAAGTATAGAGAAGTCCTTGAGGAAAATCTGCTGCCCTCTACAAGAAGGCTGGGATGGAAGTTTCAGGATGACAATGACCCAAAGCACACAGCCAAAGCTGTGGCTAAGGAACAAAAAGGTGAATGTCATTGAGTGACTCAGTCAGAGCCCAGACCTAAATCCAATCGAATATTTGTGGCATGATTTGAAGATTGCTGTCCATCAACTTGACAGAACTTGAACAGTTTTGTAAAGAAGAACGGTCAAATATTGCCAAATCTAGGTGTGCAAAGCTGGTAGAGACCTATCCCAACAGACTCACAGCTGTAATTGCTGCTAAAGGTGCTTCCACCAAATATTAACTCAGGATGGTGGAGACTTATCCAATTTTAATCTTTCAGTTTTGTATTTTTAATATATAATTTTTTTCTCAATAAATTTTTTTTTTCTCTTAACAGTGTGGAGTATGGTGTGCAGATAAGTGGGAAAAAATCCTCATTTAAATGTATGAAAGTCTGAGGCACTGACACAAAATGTGAAGACTTTCTATAGGCACGATATATATATAGTAGCAGGATTGCACCTCACCAAGGTTTGTTGCCCCTTCCAATGCAAGACTCAGGACACAGAAATGCAAGTTTCAGCGCTTGCGTGCACTTTTAATAACACAAAATAAACACCTAGCTCTTACGATCACTAACTACACATAAACTGGAACCTAACTATGAACAGGACAGCTAAGCTGTTTACCTGTTAAAACAAAAATCATCAACACAAAAATGCTTTACACAGTACAGGTTTTATTTATTTATTTATTTATTTTTCTTTCAAAACCAGTTGATAACACCACCAACTGGCCCTTAACAAACTGGCTGCTTTCTTTAAATACCCTGCACCTGGCTCTAATTTACAATAATCACCAGGTGCAGAGGATAATTAATAATAAAACAATTAACACAAATATCATTAATTATACCATTAAACAAACATAAATGTGCATTTGCACATGTTTTTTTTTTTAAGCAGGGAGGAAATTTACCCTCTCCCTGCTCTCTCTCTCTCTCTCTCTCTCTCTCTCTCTCTATCTATATATACACACACACACAGTATATATATATATATATATATATATATATATATATATATATATATATAATATATATTTCTCAATTTCTTTTAAATGTATTCAATTATTATTTCAATTTTATTTGGTATTTATTTAGAGAGACAACAAGAGAAGACGTCCCACCTTGACTTGAATAAGGAACATGATAAGACTGTGGGATGTGTTGAACAAATGCATTGCTGGAATGAGGCAACAAGCAAAGGCAAAAGACACAGAGCTGACAGATCCTGTCAGTAAGAACAAAACCAAGCAAGGTGTCGACACACCTACAAGGTACATTGGCTTAACAAGTGTAGAGGTGTGTGTGATTAACATGGTCGGGAGAAAGCGTTCAAAGACATACATGCAACTATAATTGGACTAATAAAAATGATAAGGACACTTACTGTGAATGCTTTTGTGCTTTATCAGCATAAAAGTAGGTAACTTTCTATCACCCTTCTTGGATTTTCTTTGTAGTTGTTAAATAGTACAGCTAGAAATATCCACAAATATTATGCTTTTTGTGATATCACACTACATTTACGAAATTAATATCAATGGAGATATACTGAAGCGTAAAACACCAGTTCATTACGTCCTGCTATATTATATTAATTTAATATATTAACACATCTTCTAGTGTGTTGCACGATACAAGCTGATATCCATCCACCTGGCTGCTCTGACCTTCAGTGAGGTCAGAATTAGTTTGTATCTTTCAGCATCCTTTATGATACATTTTAAAAACATATTTAAAGTAGAATGCACAGTATACTGTAGCTAATCTTAATATGTCATTTCCATCAGATTAAAAAACATTTCAGATGGCTGTTTCACATCAATATCATGGTCTATTCACATGTAACTACTATATGGAAATAAACCAGTACATCCTACATTTAAATGTCTTTACCAATATTCAGTAAAAAACATAACATTGTGATTTTCATTGCAACCTAAGAACAGATAGATAGATAAATGAACAGTTTTGAGTCTACAGTTTTAGATACTTATTTAATCCCTTTTAAAAACATTAGATAACATCAATAAGTTTTATAAAATGTGATTCAGTAGACAAACAGTGATTATAGTGTATCTCCCGAGTCCTGGGATTTATCACTACTGCAATGAACACTAGAGGTCAGCCTTGCAACTAAAGTTACAGTACAAACTCTCAAGGGACCTCTCTCCACATACTCTGCTGGCTCTGACACTAGCAACTCCATAAACAAACAAATAAACACACAGTTACTAATACTTACTGTTTAGTAAATGCTCAGATACATGCAAACAATTTTAAGTAGCCATGTAATATGAAAAAATAGATATATTCCTCTGCTAGTTTTTTTATTTTATTTTAAAGTTCACCACAGTATATTTGCAAAGCAATTGCTTTTCATATGTATTTACTGATCTATACATTGATTGTAGTTTTGTTTTACTTTACAACACTGTATTATGCGTCCACCACATTTTTCCTCAGAACACTTTTTATGGTAATGTTAAATGGTAATACAGTATATTCCTTGCAGAAAGAAAGTGGTTGCTATAAAACATAAAAAGCATTTGAATATATATATATATATATATATATATATATATATATATATATATATATATATATATATATATATATATATATATATATAAAATCATTATAATATTTGTTTATGTATCCAAGAACTATTAGAAGAAACATTATCTGCAAATCACAATTGCCAATGAAATCCAAGAGCTGTTCCAGTTGATTACACTAAAATGACATTCAAGTAATATGTAAGTACAAATAATAGGTTCACATTTCACATAAAAATGCTGTAGAAGACCAGAAACAGACTTGTTTCAAATCCATGGACAGATGTGAGAAAGTAAAATGGATGGGGATAGGCAATCAACTGAAATAAAATTGACAAAACATTGTTATTCTTGTACCAGGCACACTGAGTGCAGGAGACAGTGTGCTATATCATGCCATTAACATGAGACTACACAGTTTGGAATTCATTCAGCAGAGACTCCAAATCAAACTGTGTTTTGACATCAGTTTCTGTCTGATTAACAAATACTACATATCAATCAGTGATGATACATTCTTTAAATGAAAGCATGGTCAAGCTTTATTTTAAGGGCCGCTTTTTAGTTTATTAACTGTTAAAAAACAAAAAAACTGTTAACAACAATTTTTAGAATAGGGACAGGGTTAGGGTTAGGGATAATAAAATCTGATTTCATTTGCTAAACATTACTACAGTAACAATTTGAACCACTTTCAAGCATATGATTGACTGGGTATTGATTATCCATAGGGCTCTGGTGTTTGATTTATCATCCATCAGGCCTCTGGTGTTTGATTGATCATCCATAGGGCTCTGGTGTTTACAGTTTTTGTAAAAGTATTAAAAGGGTTAACTTACTTCAGAACATGAAGATGACCTTTCTGTAGTTGTTCTGGGTAAAGTTCAGAATAAACACATTGCTTACATGAATGCCTATGTGTGTGTTCTCCCTCCACAATATACATCCAAAACACAACATGTTGTCAGAATACACTGAACCACACCACCATTAAGGTAAAAAGATACGTAAATAAAGTCAGTCCCTTTGAAAGAAACCTGAAATAAATTAAAACAAAAGCTACAAAAGCGTTTCTTCTGAGAGCAAAGCGCAGACTGCTGCAGCAGTAGATTGAGCAGAGCTGTTGCCAAGGAGACAGAGAAAAAAACAAAAAAAGATGATCACGTTGGTAAGAAACTGAAAATACCCCTTATGGAAAAGACATATATTTTTAATATATGGTAGAAAAGTATGATACTTTTATTTTTCATATATAGAAATTGGCCCCTTTTTAATATATTTAAAATATATGGGATATATTTAAAATATATTTTAGTCTGTAATCCATACATTTATTTTATATGTTGAAAATATATGGTGTACCATATATTTTCATTAGTCTGTAATCCATATAAAATAAATAAAAGGATACAGACTAAAATATATTTGAAATGTATCCCATATATATTTTAAATGTAAAAAAGGGGCCAATTTCTATATATGAAAAGTATAAGGATCATACTTTTCTACCATATATTAAAAATATATTTTTGTTCCATAAGAGATGAAGAAAATAAGTAAAGTAAAAAATGAAGTGCTATATTGGGATTCTCTGTTGGAACTGAAAAAATAAAAATAAAATAAATAAACATGACTGACTTTCATTGCAATGGAGCCAATATTCCCTATAACTCCACCTGGAGGCTTTAACTTTGATGACACGGGCACCTGGTCACAATGGATAAGACGTTTTGGGAGGTTTCACATTGCTTCAGGTCTTAATGAAAAGAGTAAAAAATATCAAGTCAACTGCCTTGCTTATACAATGGGAGACAAAGCTGATGACATCTTGTATGCATTAACCCTGACAACTGCAAAGAAAACAAAATATGAAACAGTAAAGAAAGCTTTTGAAGAACACTTCATAAGGAAGCACAGTGCTATATATGAGCGTGCAAGATTTAACATGCGCTGCCAAGACCCAGGTGAAAGTGCAGATGCCTTTATTACTGATGTGCACAGACAAGCTGAACACTGCTGCTATGGAAGTCTCTTAGAAGAGATGATCAGAGATGGGATTGTGGTTGACATTAGAGATCATCGTCTATCTGAACGCCTTCAATTAGAACCAGATCTCATTAAAGCAATAACGCAAGTGCGTCAGCATGAAGAAATAAAGAAGCAACAGCCTGTTGTCCTCCAGACTGCAAGATTTGAGTCCCATGATGCAAATTTAGATGAATTAAGGTTCAAGAAAAAAGTTCAAAAGGGGCCTAATCGAGGGAGATAACACAACACAAGCAGCAAAATTCAGGAGGAAACATTAAAGACCACAAACCCAATTGTGGAAGATGTGGCAAATCACAATAAAATCCACTGCACATGTGCCCTGCTCGAGACGCAGAATGCTGGAAATGCCACGGCAAGACATTTGCAAACAGATCCCGCAAATGGAAGATTCCATGTTCCTGGGTGTGATTTCCATGGCTGACTCAGCAGACGTGTGGCAGCAGTGGTTATATTTGAATGGGGAACAAGTTTCCTTTAAACTTGAAACAGGAGCAGCAGTGGCAGCAATTCCTGACAGCCTGTACTCTAAAGAGAGACTTGGAGACCTATAGAGAGCCAAGAAAACTATATGAGGACCAAGCAACTCACTGTTGCAAGTTATGAGACAATTTTCTGGCCTCATTGAGAAAAGCAGTAAAAAAAGTCAAGCTTGCGGCCTATGTTGTTCCCGGGTTAGTGACTCCACTACTGGGTCTGCCAGCTATACAGGGTCTTCAACTACTTAAACAAATCCACTCTATCCAAGATGCTGAAACACACTTCAAGCAGCTGTACCCAGATGTCTTTAAGGGGCTAGGTAAACTTCAGGGAGAATACCAAATAAAGCTGAAAGAGTCAGCATGTCTGTATGCTCTTTCATCGCCATGGAGTTTCCCATTGCTATTGATGGACAAAGTTAAAGAAGAGCTTGAGAGAATGAAGCAGATGGGAGTGATTGCCCGCATTGAAGAGCCCACTGATTAGTGTGCTGGCGTTGTCATTGTGCCAAAACCTAATGGCAAAATAAGAATATGTGTTGACCTCACAAGTTAAATGAGAGCATCTGCCAGGAGAGACATTCTCCCCACAGTGGATGAAACATTGACCCAACTAGAGGGAGCCTCAATTTTCACATCAGGTTTCTGGCAGATTCCTCTTCATAAAGAGTCAGCTCCTCTCACCACATTCATTACACTTATTGGCAGATATTGCTTTCACAGACTGCATTCGGTATTGCGTTAGCTCCAGAACATTTACAAAAGCAAATCACACAGCTGATTTCTGGGCTAGAAGGCAGACTCTGTCATGCAGATTAGTCTTCGGCACAACTGGTAAAGAGCACGACACTCGACTGCATGCAGTGCTGAACAGACTCCAGCAAGCAGGACTGACTCTTAATGAAAAATGAAAATTTGTGGAACAGGTCAAATTTGTGGGTAACCTGATCAGTGCAAGAGGCATAGAAGCGAATCCTGAAAAAAATTAACGCCATCTGGCAAATGCCAGAGCCCAAGGATGTTGCAGATGCTCGCAGATTTATGGGCATAGTGAAGTACGTAGGGAAATTCTCCTCACGTTTGGCAGAACTTACAAAACCCATCCGAGACCTGCTGAGGAGCAAAATATGTGGACTTGGAATGTCCACCAGTTAACCATTTGCGGTCCTATGTCGGACCAAGTCCGATATTATAATTTTCTGTTTCCAGTCCGATGTTGTACCCTGTCCAACATCATCAAAAAGACGTAAAGCACAGGTCTCTAGTCATTTTTTTTTTCCGGAAAAAGCCGAGAAAACCTTTCAATGGCTGTGTGAGACCAATAGGAGCCGAATGAAGCCGGAAAAAGCCGAGAAAACTTTTCAATGGCCGAGTGAGACCAATAGGAGCCAAATGAAGCCAAAAAAAAGGGCGTATCTGATAGCCCCATGCACCACATAAATAACATGGGCATAAACAAAAGAGATAGCTGCTTCTGCATCCAGCGCTCAAAGAATATCAGACATTTGCAGGGCTTTGAGATATTATAGTAATAAAATAATGACTTGGATCGCATTATTGAGGAGTTTGGTAATAAAATAAATGATCAGGAGAGGATTTATCAGTATGCATGTCTATAAAGAGGTATGTGAGAAATACAGTGAACAAGGGTTGGGGCTTGGCTGGAGATGCAGTACTGAGTGTGCTTTTGTGATGCAGTACCTTTTAAAATGGTTTTACTCAGAAAAAAAATAAACAGCGCGTGTAAAATAAACAGCGTGCGTGAAAATAAATTGGACCTGACGTGCCTGACAAGCGCTGAATAAATGGACCGCTAAGGGTTAAGCAGGAGTGGAGCTCAGCTCTCCAGCAGTCTTGGCACAATGCAGTCCTCGGAAGGAGACAAGAGTGTCAGCTGACGTGTCCTCATATGGACTTGGTGGAGTAAACTCAGTTTCAAACATCAGGGGATTGGAGACCTGTGGCATTCATTTCAAGAAGCCTTATTGACACTGAGTGTTGCTATGCACAAATAGAAAAAGAAGCCCAGGCTGTAACGTGGGCATGCAAGTGTTTCAGTGCCTACCTTGTGGGTCTCGACTTCACAATTAGAACTGATCACAAGCCACTGGTCTCACTCTTGGGCTCTAGAGCACTAGAAGATCCACCACCACGCATACTGAGATTCAGGTTGCTTCTACTGCACTTTAGTTACATGATTGTCTACATGCCTGGGAAAAACCTTGTGACTGCCACTACACTTTCAAAAGCTGCACTACACAGTGCGCTGACTGAAAAGGAGGAATTACTGGAAGCAGACATCAAGGTCTACATAGACCATATCCTGACCAACTTATCTGCTACTACCTCAAAACTGGGACAAATACATCAGGCGCAAGAAAGCGATGTAATCTGCAAGTATCTGCGGAGGTTTACAGAGACAGGTTGGCCAAACAGAGGAGCAATCCATGAACCCCTTCTACAGTTCTGGCCACAGATCAGATCTACTCATTATAGAGGGCTTACTTTTAAAAGGCAAAAGGCTAGTTATTACAGAAAACATGCAAACCGAGATGCTTGAGAAACTTCATCAAGGACATCAAGGCATCACAAAATGCTTAGCCAGAGCACAGTAATCTATCTGGTGGCCAAGTCTGTCAAAGCAGATTACAGACATGATTATAAATTGTGAAACCTGTGCGAAAGAGGCACAGCTCTGGCCAGAACCGTTGATGCCTACCAAGTTGCCAGAAAGGCCACGGCAGCGTGTGGCAACTGACTTATTCCATTGGAATAATGCCACATACATTGTAGTGGTGGACTATTATTCATGTTACATAGATGTTGCTAATCTTTCTTCCATGTCAGCCTCTCAGGTCATCAAATGCTTAAAAGCCATCTTTGCCAGACACAGGATGTCTGAGACTCTGGTCACTGAAAATGGTCCCCAGTTTGCAACTGCAGAATTTGCTCGCTTCACCCAGGACTATGATTTTGTGTCACAACTAGTAGTCCCAGATATCCACAGAGTAATGATGAAACAGACAGAGTGGTGAGGACAGTGAACATCTTATGAAGAAGGGTAAAGATCCACACAAAGCTCTCATGGCTCACAGATCAACACCATTGGCACATGGTGTTTCGATAGCTCAACTATTAATGGGCTGTACGATCAGAACACCCTTGTCAGTTTCTCCACAACAATTGAAACCAGCTTGGCCAAATCTCAACACCTTTAAGAGGAAGGATAGAGAATTAAAAGAAACTCAAGTGGAAAACTACAACCACCGACACAGAGCTCAGCAAAGACCAGATCTCATCCTGGGACAGCTTGTATGGGTCAAAAACTTGCTCACTGAAGTTACAGTAGGTGCTCCTGCGGAATCTCCAAGATAATATGAGACCAAAACACCAACCAGAAATCTTCGTAGGAATCGGTCCCAGATTCGTTTCATCCCTGTGACAGCAAGAAGACTTCAAGGGCCTCATGGAGAAATTGTCACTCGATTTAGAAGAATATCAAAACCACCGTTCTGCACCAACCTGTAAACATACTGGATTAGTCAGAGTGCTGTCAGAACATGGAGCAGAATAATCCCCTCAGCAGGACTGAGGTACAGGTAGTCCACCCGGACCTCTAGACAAAAGTTCCCGTTTAAATGTTTGGGGGGGGGGGGTAATTTTGTTATACAGGGACAAATGAAAGTAAAAATAAAACACACATAATAAAGAAAATAACCTTTATATGTTAGGAAGAACACCTTGTACAAATATTAAAAGGGTTAACTAACTTCAGAACATCAGGATGACCTTTCTATAGTTGTTCCGGGTAAAGTTCAGAATAAACACATTGCTTACATGAATGCCTGTGTGTGTGATCTCCCTCCGTAATATTGACCAAAACACAACAGTATTAGCTGGCCTATTATATATTATTAACTAACAGTTAACAGAAAATAAATAATGTACATTAACATGTTTATTAGCAGTTTGTTAGTTAATAAACTAAAAAAAACACCCTTAAAATAAAATGTGATAGAAAGCATTTTAATATTCAGAGTTAGAACTACATTTACCAATTACAACCCAAGAGGTCAAAAAAAAAGTTGTACAGTCGTGAAATCCAGCCAAATTGAATATATTTGAACGAACATTGTAAATACCAGTAATTAAAACTTGATGGTGTTAATAAACTGGGGCTATTCCCGAATTAGAGGCTTTCAACAAAATATATATCATTATTGTTAATTTTATTACCAGTATTATATGCATTAATTATTGAAGAGTTGATTTAGTTATCCCAGCTTTAGCCACACAATTAGCACAGTGTTAGGCAGGTTTAGACTGTATGCCAACACACATCAAAATACAAAGGCCTGTTTTTTTTTATTTTATTTTATTGGAAACAAATATCTTTTTTTTCTTCCTTACATGTTTTTTTTTTGTTATTCTATTTTATTATATTATTGATCTCTGAATGTGAATTTTACTGCTGGATTGAATTACTCTATTTGTCCACACAGTAGCTGCAGCAGCATTAATGTGGTCCTCACTGCCCAGGACTCAATAAGCCACTCTCTTTGGTGCAGTGTGGGTGGTCAGTCCCCATTCCCAGCCAATCCAATCCTTTGCATCGTTCTGACAGTCTGCTTTAGGAATCAAAAGGAAGGAGTGTTGCCAAAATTGAAGAGAACATATTAAAATCTGCCTGTTGTGTCAGGAGACAGTACATAAGGTGTACAAAAGGCTGCATCAATATGTAAACTGTGACAGTTTAATACATTTTTGCTAACATGTGATTGTATTTTAATTTTTGTGACAAACACACACACACACACACACACACACACACACACACACACACACACACACACACACACAATGTTAAATGACACAGTACATGGTGAAACACTTCATATATGAACCATTGTTAATTAGATTGAGAATGTTAGGCTTTAGTAATGGAAACAGTTACCAATTAAAATACTGTGATTCTAGATCCAAGATTTAGCTATTGCAAATAACTGAAATTGCTTGGCACAAAGTCTTCACACTCAATAAGCTTTAAATAAGATGTCAAGAGGAGAAAGATCCACATTTAATAACACTGCTAGCTGAATGTGTACAATGATTCCTGAAATAGCTGTAAGTTTGAATTTCTAAACATACTTAAGACAGATTTTTAAACAAAACTGACCCTCACTTGCTAGCATTCATGTTTGCAAAGGCTGGTCTTCAGTTAGCCAGACATTCAGGAACAATAACAATTATCATACTATTAAAATGACATTTCTTTTACAGAGCTGCTGTAAAAGCCATATGTAACACCTGGCAATTAGGGCCATATAAAAAGTCATTTACGACAACTGGGGGTGGGTTCAAACCCAGGAAAAGTGACTTATATCATACTTATATAACAATTATGTCCTTATTCAATCAGGTGGTGGTCACAGTACTCTTTCATAAAACAGGTACAACCCCAGCTTTATTTCAGTCGCAGCTATATCAGGAATAGGTAAGTTGCTGGAGATGGAACTCTGCTCAACTCTCAGGGTTAACCATAATAAAATCACAAATTGTATATATATATATATATATATATATATATATATATATATATATATTATATATATATACACACACACACACACACACACATACACAGTGTCTGGTGAAAGTCTACACCCCCTTGAACTTTTTTCACATTTTGTTGTGCCAGTGCCTCAGTTTTTATTGAGAAAAAATTATATATTAAAAATACAAACCTGAAAGATCATAATTGGATAAGTCTCCACCCCCCTGAGTTCGTACTTGGTGGAAGCACCTTTAGCAGCAATTACAGCTGTGAATCTGTTGGGATAGGTCTCTACCAACTTTGTACACCTACATTTGGCAATATTTTACCATTCTTCTTTACAAAACTGCTCAAGCTCTGTCAAGTTCCTTGGGGAGTGTTGATGGACAGCAATCTTCAAGTCATGCCACACATTTTCTATTGGATTTAGGTCAGGGCTCTGACTGAGCCACACAGTGACATTTACCTTTTTGTTCTCTAGTCACTCCAATGTATCTTTGGCTGTGTGCTTGGGTTGTTGTCATCCTGAAAGGTAAACTTCTGTCCCAGTTTCAGCTTTCTTGTAGAGGGCAGCAGGTTTACCTCAAGGAGTTCTCTGTACTTTGCTCCATTCATTTTCCCTTCCCTCCTGACAAGTGCCCCAGTTCCTGCTGATGAGAAACATCCCCATAACATGATGCTGCCACCACCATGCTTCACAGTAGGGATGGTGTTCTTTGGGTGATGCGCTGTGTTGGGTTTGCGCCAAACATAACGCTTTGCATTTAGGCCAAAAAGTTCAATTTTAGTTTCGTCAGACCACAAAACTTTTTGCCACATGGCTACAGAATTTCCTGAGTAATTTTTTGCATACTTCAAATGGGATTCAAGGTGGACTTTCTTGAGTAATGGCTTCCTTCTTGCCACCCTACCAAACAGGCGAGATTGGTGGAGTGCTTGGGATATTTTTGTCACATGCACACTTTGACCAGTCTTGGCAATAAAAGCCTGTAGCTCTTGCAAAGTTGCCATTAGCTTCTTGGTAGCCTCTTGATCAGTCTCTTTCTTGTTTTGTCATCCAGTTTGGAGGGACGGTCTGATCTAGGCAGGGTCTTGGTGGTGCCATAAACCTTCCACTTCTTAATAATCATCTTGACTGTGCTCCAAGGGATATTCAAGGCCTTTGATAGTTTTTTATACCCATCCCCTGATCTGTGCCTTTGTCCCAGAGTTTTTTTTTTTTTTAAAGCGCCTTGGTGATCATGGTTGAGTCTTGCTTTGAAATGCACTACCCAGCAGAGAGAACCTACAGGAACTGCTGAATTTATCCTGAAATCATGTGATTCACTGCAATTTAACACAGATGGAGGCCACTTAACTTGGTTTGTGATTTTAAAGTGATTGATTACACCTGAGCTAATTTAGGATTGCTATTACAAAGGGGGTGGACACTTATCCAACAAGCTATTTCTGATTTTATTTTTAATTACTGTTCTACAAATTTCTTGAATATTTTTTTTTTCACTTGGGAGTTGTGGGGTAGGATGTGTAGATAAATGAAAAAAAAAACTATTTTAATGCATTTTAATTCCATGCGATAAGGCAACAAAAGATGAAAATTTTGAAAGGGGGTGTAGACTTTCTATAGGCACTGTGTGTGTATATATATATATATATATATATATATATATATATATATATATATATATATATATATATATATATATATATTTCAGGTTTTTAATTGTATTTTTCAGTATTTATTTTTAGCTATTTTTTTGTTTATGTCAATCTTTTTTTTTGGTTTTTGGCTACTTCCCAAAATGCTTGAATTTTTTTTTTTCTGTCAAAATACTGTGTGTATGGTAGTAACTCGACAGAACTTGCACACTTAAGTTGTCCCTTCTTTCCTTTTCTGTCTTTCACAATGAAATCCCTATGGTCACAAGCACATTCTTCTGGGGTTTTTGTGTGGAGGCATTTTTGTACATTTTGCCACAATTCTGTTTTAAATCCTCTGTATCCTAACTGTAATGCAGCTTTAAATCCTGCTAACAAGCCTCCATCCTGATTGCAGTCTTGTTTTAAATCTCACAAGCGGAGTCTCCAATAGAAATGTAGGAACGTGCTGTCACTCAGTAGTTGGGGCGGAACAAAACAATGATAGTATTCAGAACAAAACAATGATAGATGCAAGTCAGGAAGGCAGGACATTGCCCAGCAGCACTGGAAAATGTATTTATTTTTGTAGTAGTTTTTACTTTTTAATGACAAAAGGGTAAAGTCAAAGTGAATTGATTAACCATTTCCACAGGTTTTCCGGTGTTTATTGGCTATCCACCAATTTCAGTTTTTTTGTATCGGGGGAGTTTTATGGAGCTTTATCAGTTAAAACCAAAAAAATAAGCCATATATATATATATATATATATATATATATATATATATATATATATATATATATATATATATATATATATATATTGATAGGTTTGAATTTATACTAATTTTGTGGTGGTTTATATATATATATTTAATAGGATTTATTATTATCTCTTATAGGTTTGAATTACTTTATTTGGGGGTTTTTATTTATGTCACTTGGTACTTTGGTAGTCCCGACGTCATGGTCGGTTCTGGAATACCCACTTGGTTGCGGTTCTACACGGACGATTGAAATATGGAATAATAAATAATAAATAAATAAATTAATAAATCAATAAATTAACTAATTCCATTATTTATTTATTTAAATTTAGTAGTCGCCAATTAATTTTGTGTTATTTTCTCCCCAGTTTAGTAGTGTCCAATTATTTTCTTTAGCTCAGCTCACCGCTACTACCACTGCACTGACTCAGGAGCAGCAAAGACGAAAACATGCTGTGCCATTAGTCACTCGCTTTTTTAAACACTGAGACTCATCATGCAGCCACCCAGAGTTACAGCGGAGGACAATGCAGCGCTGGGCAGCTTACAGTCAAGACCGCAGGCATCCGGCCAGACCACATGGGTAGCTTGCCGAGTCAACATTTAGCTGACACGTTAGATCTGGGAATCTAACAAATACATCTGTGAAAATACCTGGAACTTAAATCTTTATTTTACTCTTGGAATCAGCATGATCTTTTGGCATTTTAAAATTAGCACAATTGTAGTCGTTTGCAATCAAATCTGGAAAAAGAAATGTAGTTTTTGTTAAATAAATATTTATTTTGCCAGCTAAATCTGAATCTAACATGCAAATGAGTCCCCGTCCATTTAAATATTTGACATAGGCATTCTGTGCACAGAGAAGGCGAGGAAGCGAAAGAGAACAGTGCTCCCAATTGGGAAGCTTTTCATTCCATTTTGAGGGCGAGGTAGGCAGGTTGTCTATTGTTAGGTGGTTTTAGCAAAAGTTTTAATTTTTTAAATTTTACATATAGAAACAACGTTTTGTCAGATAATCTCTGCCATGATTGATACAACAATTTGTTTGTCACTTTATTATTATCATCATAGTTTATTAACATACACTTGCCTATTGTTTTGCTTTTACTTACTTCACATATTTGCATGTGCGTCATGACAAGTAATACACATGTATTTATTTATTTATTGATTCATATTGTGTCTGATGGCTAACTGTTGTCTCACTTCGGCTATAAGCACACTTCGCTTGCTTCTCAAGGTATGTTCTCTTAGCCGGAAACTACTGTAATAACCAAAATGTGTTCATCAGGAATAATACATCTCATTGTCAAACTAATGCACCAGTTCTGTTTTGTATCCACTTCAAGATTCTGCTGACAAGCTCTCTCTATAATCTCGCTCAAGCTACAGTACAGCACTTATGAAATCCTTCTGATTTCAAAACTTCTGATTCCACACCAATATGCAGGCAGCGGCTAAGGTGATATGATTTCACCCTGACCTTTCAAATAGCTTGCGCTCTGCTTGTGGAATTCCTTCAGCCAAGCTGTAGCTTCATTTAGTAATTTCATAAAATATTGCATGGTAAATTAGTAATTTTGTTAAGGTTACTCTGCTGCTGATGCTTTTTTTTAAATAGTGAATGATATGGGCTGTTATTTTTTTAAATAAATAAAGCAGCTGTAGTTGTGCGATACCAAGGAAAGATTGGATACCATCTGTGTGAGCTCCTTGTTAGACAGTCTTAAAGTTAGTGTAACAAGACAGAGGCTGGGTGTGAACCGGCAACCCTGCAAACCGCAAACAAGCATCTAAACCACAATGCAAAACAGCCAGGCTCATTTGTATGTGTGGTTTTAGAGCTTTTAACCTCATCTCATCTCATCTCACCAACAGGGGGCACAATCTCTAACAGCATTGCATCATACAACACTGTCCATTACATTAGGAGTTAAAATTCTGGTTGCCAAAATACCTTATAATATGCTGCTATGTCCTAATTCCATAAGTTGTATGGATTTATAAAAACTCTACACTGTTCAAAAACAACGGCCTCTTTTTCACCCTTTGTTTATTATTGCCCGTGTTTTAATTAACAAAGAAATGTATATCCTTCTTTCTGAAATTTCAAACATTTATCTAATGGGTGCCTAAAATGAATTACTGTGTATAACACGATCAGGAAAAGTTCTGTAATCAAATCAGCAGCGTGGCTATTTATTAAGCCTTTGTTTACAGGAAAAGTAAATATATCAGCAAATGAAAAGGAGTTGCGGATTGTGAGTTGCCAAGAGCCCATCAGCACATGCCTTGACTGTAGTGAAGGCAGTGACTGCTGATTTATTCTGATCATTAACAACAGAGAGAAAGGCAGCTACAGTCCATTCATCTTCACCGGGCCCTAGCAGAAATGTTATTTCAAAATAAACATCAGGTCTGTGGCGACCGTGGCCGAGTGCTGTGCAGCAGCAATTGAAAAAGGGTGACAGCTCCAGAATTAGCTCTGACATCCCCCACCAGGAACACAGCAGCCATCCCTTTGAACTCCAAGCAAATGCCTAAATCTTCCACTCTCATTTTGGGATGTTCGTGAATTAAATACTGCACTTGCGGTTACTGGTCTAGCATAAACTGTTTGAAGACAGTTGGGCTGCATTCGAAACCAAAGTTTCATAAAAATTGCTTTATAAATGAGTAAACACCAGGTGGTCCGCAAGCAACTTGCAAAAAACAATTTCTACAGAATCGCACATTGTGTTACTAATATTACTAAGCAACACCACAAACACCTTTAACCATGTGACATATAATTATAAGATATGTATGTAGTCTGCATTTGTCCCCTTTATCTGTTTTCTTTTATTACGAGTGTCTTGATAAATTAATAAATATTATAGCTCCCATTGATACAATACCAAGCGTCGCCTTCAAATCCACCATTAACTGAAACAGCTTTCTAATGTGAAACAAATACTAACTAAATAACTTACACATTATGAAGGCACATTTGTCTTGTCAAAATTACAGACTTCTTTTTAGCCATATTAAAAATAATAATAATAATAATAATCTACATCTAGCATACATGGAAATACACTGCTTTCTAATCTGTAAAATAATAAACAAATAAATAAATAAATAGACATTAAAACTGCAGTTGTTAGTACTTTTCATTTTCAACAATACATGTGCTACAGTCTTGCCAGGGGTATAGGAATACAGTATACCATTGTTTCAAGATGTTTTTGGAGATGTTAACTGAACAGAGTAACAGAAGCTAATGAGAAACAAAAAGAGGCTATATCAGTAACTTTACTTGTGAACTGTACAGTAGTGGGAATGATCGATTTCAGCTCCATGTTATTATATGGATTTGTTCAGCCAGGTTTAATATCTCACAAGACTATATGCCAAAAGTAAATTATATTAACACTACTTCTGTAAATAATGTGTACAGTCAGTTCTTGACGTCATCATATTTAACCAAAATGCTATTTACTATGTGCCGTCAATCCCGTTTCAGCGCCCCAGAAGTGGTAACATCCTGTACACTCTCCAATTATTATTAGTATTTTTTAAATTCCATCCCACCTACCTCGTCTTCGTATTCCAGTGTTTTTTATACTGTATGTACATCGAGCAAAGTTGGTGATCAGTGAGTGCAATAAATTGCATTAGAAATGGATAGATTAATTTGTTGCATAAGGTAACGGTTTCTGGAACCAGCATGTATTCCTGTATTTACACTTACTGGATCCTCTTAAGATGACGCAAGCCCCACTGCATTAATTGTCAGGTTTTGTCAAACAAAACTCTTAAACCTGCAACGTTGAGATAGCATTTATCTACAAAGTATTCAGAATGTGAAAAAAATGAACTATTTTAAACAAAAGAACTTTGCCATCAGCAACTTTCAATGCACAAAATGACAACATTCCTTGCTGACCTGGTAGCAAAGATTCAAGCCCAGGAATCTCATTAAATAAGGTATGTTATATAAATACTTTACATCACTTTTTACATGAACTTGCACATAAACACATAATTAGTTTCAAAATGCTATTGTGAAAAAATGCGTGGCAAGTGGTCCATGGGAAACACCCAAACACCAGCTTTGAAAAGGTTGGGAAACACTGATGTGCACGATTATAACATATTTTAGATCTCCACACAGAAATGCTGTTTTATCACATATAGGTAACAACAAACAGACATTTTAAAATAAAATTCTAGTGTAAAACTGTAGCTGTCTCTTTTTATTTGTGTCTTTGTTAGGGTTTGGGTAATTATGAGTTACAGGGAAATTAAACAGAATATCACAACATAACTTGGGTAAAATTTTAATTGCAGTTGCTGGTAATTATTGACAGTATGAACAGCAACTAAAAGGGAAGCACTGGGAGTCTTTGGGTAAGACTTAAAACAGTCTAATTAAAAAAATAAATGTACTGCATGCTCCAGGCTGTGTATATTCCCCCTCTGCAGTATTTGTTATGTCTTGAAATAAACAGATGTAGCTTAAAGCAATTCTGTAGAAAGGAGAACAAGAACCAAAGTTTTCTCATTAGGATTGGCAATTGGTTTTGGTTAAAAAAGCAAACAAACTGTAAGCCTATTTAAATCTACAGTCACTCAGGTGGAATAGTGTATCCGGTAATGACTAAATCAACCTGCAATGTTTAATCTTTGATTGGAATGTGAGTTTATTCAGATCAGATTATCCTGGTTAGATGGTTATCTTTTACAATGTAAAAAAACACATATTTGTTTTGTACAATTTATCCAGATATAGAATGATACAAATTAAAAAGAAATCAACGTGACAAACACATCAACAAGTCAGCATATTTGTCGGCCATTTCTCAAATTTGACTGGCCTAAAAACTACAAAATCTGTGCTATAGTTTATAAGCCCACACATAGTGTTCAGCTACTATCTTATTTATGTCTAAATACTGTACTTGAAAAACATATTTTTGGAGAAAATACACTGTGATGTTATAAAAGTTAAAAAGAAAAATACCTTGAGAAGGCTTACCAGTTACCAGTCTGTCATTTTTACAAAACAAGCTAACCAGCTTGGCTTTTGTGTTATAAAATTACTGACTGGTAAACACTTTGAAAATCTGGTCCACTGTTTCTGGATTTTGATTATAATACAGAAGATATTCAACTCATATAGGTTTGGCATAAACAGGATTTTTAAATTAGGCTATGGTTTATAAAATGGGATATCATAAGCTAATGGCAGCAGCTAATTCTTTTTTTTTCTTTACCTAAAATGTACCATGTTACAAATTAGCAAAGGCAGCTTCATGCTGAGAATCCAAAGTAAGCTAAATCTCAGGCCTGTATGGCCTAACGCTCTAACAGGAATATCCCTAGTGGAGCCCGCACCACTTGTGGTGTAGATTCTACCCCTTTTGTTGTTTAAGCTCACTTGTGAGCAGACAACATTGCCACCCTGTATGGACAATGGAGTAAGATGACATTTCCTTTTGATTTTTTTAATCCAATCACAGGGGCCTGCTTTCTAATGAAGAAGAGGTCTCATACTCTAACTTTATCCTTGCAGCTGTGCTGTGCGTTTCATTGGCAAGATTAGGGCCTTCACTCCTCTGATCATGCATTTCAATATGAATGAGACCAATAAGGGGGTAGATTACTTCTTGGTTACTTTTTAAATCCTGTCCCTTTGATGCCATCGCTGTTTGCACAGCGAGGTTGATCTGGTCACATGTTCTTGCCTCCACCACCTGGCACTGCTCTGTTTGTTCATATGCTCTTATTAAACTATGAGCGGCAGGGAGAAGGAAGTCCAAGCACTGGGACATGGAGCAGATGGCTTCCCAGTGTACAGACGGGCCCAGATCATAAACTCCACAGCGTTCCCCTGTTACACAAGGATATGCCAATCTGCCGTGCAATTAAACAAAATGACATTTCACTCATTGTCCTTTTCAATGCACACCACTCTCCCAATGATCTCTGTAGTAATATTCGAAACTGGCACATTCAGCATATTGAATTATATATTTCACAATATTGTTAAATTGAAATATATTCTGAAATATTTCTGTTGCATGCAGCATTCAGCTGAATAATGTAGTTTTGTTCTAAAGGGGGTTAAAGAAGCTATGTTGGAAAATGTTCAAGTTTTCTTCTTTTTTTTTAAGCATTGTATGTCAAACAGCATTCTTATGAAGAATGATCATCCATAGTAACAAATATCACTTGGGAGACATCATTTATAGCAATTTATTTTTCACCAACACTCCTTTTGATTAGGAATACAGCATGTATTTTTTTTTTTTTTGTGTGTGTGTGTGTGTGTGTGAGTTCATTTGAAATTAATTATTCATCTGCTCATAGAACTCTGAGGGCTAAAATGTGTTATTGTATAACTTGTTAGTGTTCATTTTACTTTTGAAAATGTATTACCTAGCCTGGTTATATTTAGTGTTCTGAAGATAAAGTCATCATCATTTGAATTTTGTTTAAATGTAGACTGTGTATAATTTTTCATGCGTAAAATGTATACATGCATTCATTATGAAGCAGCTGAGAGGAAAGAGAGAATGCTGAAAAGAGAGTGCGAGCAGGAGTCTGCATTGAAAGTGACTGTATGTGTAATCTGTGCCAGCGGGTGTAAGGCTCCAATGACAGATATACAGCATGTTCTGGAACTGTTTTGCTATGATTGAAATGGCAGGTGCAAAGATTCCGCCTTAGTGTTACTCCAGTTCTAGAAAACAGCTGGGGGCTACTTTTGAAATATTACAGGTATTGATTTATAAAAGGTGGGCTTATTTGTAGCTGAAAGCCATAGATACTGAGTCTTATCTATAAAAAAAAAAAAAAAACAGAAAAAAAAAACAAAAACAAAAAAAACAGAAAAAAGGTTGCAAAAGAAAAGTTTGATGCAAGTTGCCTACTTTGCATTCTAAATATTTTCTCTTAAAACTACAATCGCTAAATCATTGCAAATTAGTTTATAGAACATTTAGGCTCACCGAGATTAATTTCCATATGCCTCACTCCTTAATAACATGCTTATTTAATGATTGAGGTCCTTCACATCATCCATAATAAAATCAGTCTCATATTCTGCAATTAACACGGTAGTGCATTAAAATCAATCATTGGTCAGGTGAGATTGACTACATGAAGTGTCTCAGTCTTCTTGGTCTTCAAGAGCATTCCATGAGGCTATTAATCTTGGTGAGGCAAAAACAGAAGCAAGCCTTGTAAACCAGATAACTTTAATGACACATGTATAAGAGCAGCGGTCCACATGAGCTGCATACCTGCCATTTTTACGCATTAAAAAATTAGAAATACGGACTACATTTAAATTGGATGCAATAGCAATCTTTCTGCACAGCTTGTCTGCCTCCCCTAAAACTTCCACTAACAACTACATCTCCCAGAATACAATGTCTTCAGTTACTAGAAAACTGTACACAAGAAAAAACAACCAAACAAACATTATCCAATCTCTGGCTAGCCCTGTTGTCTTTGCAGCCAATCACAGTAAGAATAAGAAACAATCAAAGCTACACAGGTTGAAGTGTAAACACCCCAGTCCAGCTACAAATACAACCGGAACCATTGTTAGAGGCAACTGATAAAAAAGGGTCCCTATAATATTAAAAACTGTTTTATAACTTATTAATGCATTTTCTAATTCTATTTTAGATATGGCTTTATATTTAAGTTTTAACATGTTCACTGAGTTTAAGAATGTAATGTTAAAATATAAGTAACGTAATTAATTTGCAAGTGAGTGTGATTGTTCGAAATAAATGTGCTGAGCCGATAAAGAACCTTGTAGAACACAGGCTTGTTTGTTCAGCAGTTCAAAGTAACATTGCAGTTAAAATGGAAAGCTCTTTAATGCCTACCCCATTACCATTAAAGATTGTACAGTATTTATTGAGATTACTCATGCCTTCAAGGTAATGTTGCATTTTATTCCCTGAAAATACATTTTACTCTCTCAGTGTTAAGATTAAAAGGTAAGTTACTCCCAGACCTGATTCCTTATCTGGAGCACTGGGTAAGAGAATCATTTACATTTGTAAACCCTAGCAGTTCTAACTTTAATAAGGCTTTGGATATCTCTTTTTATGAGAAAATCTATAGACTGCAATTTGCTTTAGCCTCCCTGAAAACAGGAGGTGTGACACTACACTGAAAAAAACTCTTGTTTCTTTTTAAAAAAAAAAAAAAAACTTAAATCCATCTTAAGAAGTGTTGAATCCAGTTAAAGCTACTCTTTCCCCTGTATTTAACATACAATTGCACCAGGAGGGTGGGATTAAGACTGTATTAAAGGGAAGCTAAAACCTCATTAAGCTGTTTTAAAAACCTGCAAGACGCCACACAGATACCAGCACATACCAATTTGACATGAAACATTTTGCATTTTTTTGTAACAATTAAAGTCTCAACCACTGTAACCAACGATGGAGGTCTTTACAAACTAATGCATTACCTTAGTTTGGTAGGGGAGGATTGGCATTTGTGCGGGAACTATAAAGACAGGTTGGTACAATGGCTGCATTAACACTCTTAGCCGGCTATAGAACTGGAGAAGAAGCAGAACTTAACTTTTGTTTCTACTGGACTTCAAAGCAGTTTAAACAGTTGCAAATACGGGTGAACCCATTTTATATCACCTAACTTAATATCATGCCCTGTTTATTATCACGATTTTTCAAAAACCATTTGCCATGCACCATAGGTTCTTTCAGAAATTACCTTTTCTTAATTTCATCTCACAAACCTGCTTATTGTCACATTTTGTGCAGCCTGAAAAATGCTGCTTGGCTGGGTTTTACTAAAGTAATCACAGGATAGCATTAATTTCTAAAGCAACTAACAACCAATAATCCTCTCGACTGATAAACTGACATTTTGTGCAGCCTGTCAAATGCTGCGTGGGCGGTCTTAACAGGATACAGTTCAGTTACAAAACCAATGTCACCAAAGTTTTCTTATTCACACAAAAAAACACTAGGTGCAATGCTTAATTGATAGCCCTCATTGGTTGATAATTCATGCCTTTTTTAGACAATGACACAAACTGTTTAATGTTCCAGTTAATGATACCTGTCTCTCCTAGATGTCCTCTTACCTATCCACATGCAGTCTTGTTTCTAGGCTGGACACAGTGGCATTGCAAACCCAGTCACTTGTGGTGTCCCCCAATGATCTGTTCTTGGGCCCCTTCTCTTCAATATCTACATGCTTCCCTTGGGTCATCTCATCCACCAACACAGCCTCATGTTTCACTTCTACAGTACAGTATGATGATACACCCAGCTCTACTTAAAACTCAACCCTGGAAGCCCCTCTGCCATGGTCCGGCTCTGAGCTTGCATTCAACACATCGAGGCCTGGATGTCTGCCAATTGTTTCAGCTGAACATAAGCAAATCTGAACTCCTTCTAGTATGATCTAAAACTCAACTTAAGAATCTAAATACAGCTGCCCTAAACCTCGGAAACAGTACAAAGCCTTGGTGCACTTTTTGACAGCAATCTCTCCTTTGATGCCCACATCTCCTTTGTGGTCAAATCTTCCTTCTACCATCTTCTAAACATCTCCAAAATCCAACCCTACCTTTCCCTCCTGGATGCGGAGATACTTTGTCATGCATTTTTCTCCTCTCGATTCGACTACTGCAACTCTCTATATGGTGGTCTCCCGGCACGCACCATAAACCGACTGCAGCTAGTTCAGAATGTCGCTACCCGGATCCTTACCAGATGTAAAAAATGGGATCAAATCACCCCCCGTCTTGCCCAGCTGCATTGGCTACCTGTAAAGTTGAGGATTATTTTCAAAACTCTCCTGCTCACCTACAATGCCCTTCATCACACAGGTCCCGAGTACCTCCTCAACCTGCTGACCCGCTATGTCCCTGTCCGCAAGCTGAGGTCCTCCGACTCTTTGGAACTCTTTCCCAGTTTTGGTGTGTGATCCTCCCCACTGTCGCTCGCTTTAAATCAACTCTCAAGACCCACCTGTTCTCTTTTTCTTTCCATGCTCTTTAACACTGATATTTGCTATTAGCGGCTGTGTTGCTGCTACTATTTCATGTATTATGCTACTATCATGTATTAGCATGTATTATGCATTTCTCTGTATTTAAAGCATTATGGATTTTCTTGTTACTCCATCTTGTAAAGAGATTTGTGATGGTTTTCCACTATGAAAGGCTCTATATAAAATAAAAATTGATTGATTGATTGATTTATCTGTATTAAAAAAGCCTCTCAACATGCATAGTACATGAACATCAATGTAAAGTCATTTTGCTTTACAAGTACAAAAGTTATGTGAATGCAGATGTGACTATGTAAACATTTCTGTGTTGTAAACATAGAATGGGAGAAGTAAAGTGATAAATCATGAATGATATTCTCAAACATTCAAGTTTTAAATTGAGTGGTCATTCTCCCATTGCAGGTGTTTTTTAAGTTTACAGTGTTTCAGAATCTGCTGTTAGTTTATTTAGCTGGGAATTTCACTACACTGGCATGGTTAGTTTTCTACATTTTGTTATTCAAGGCAATATATATATATATATATATACAATAGCTTTTTTTAAATTTACTTTTTAGTAAACTACTGTAATTTATAATGTATAAGTCAACTTTTTTGAGACACCACATACCAACGTATAAACCTTGAGGATAATATACTGTTGTGGCTTGAAGAGAAGCACACTGTAAAATACTACACTATGTTTTTGTCAAACTTAATATGTTTTCTTGAATAGAAAATGGGGTATTACTTCTACATGTGTTTGACTTATATACTATTTTTTATGGTAATCACTGTACTAAAGACAGTCCTTGTGTTAGTGCCAGTATCAATAGAATGGCATGTGAGAATGTATGCATCCATTGTATGTTTTTTTTTTTTTTTTTTTGTTTAACAAAAACAAACACATATTATTTAAATAAATACAGGAAATGAGAATGATGTAATGTGCTAAAACAAAACTCTAATGAAATATATAATTATTGGAAAATGAATGACAGGGCCAGAATATTATAATAACAACAACAATATTGATAAACCTTTTTGCTATTGTCATAGATAAAAAAAAAAAAAAAAAAAACTTGGCCCATTATAATTTCCTGCAAAACGTGTTTTCTTGCTATAAACACATGTGTTGACATGGGTGCTCTCGTAAGATGTTAGTGAATACCTCAGTGAACTGAAATAAAAGCTAAAACCTATATAGGAGGCTGCTGCTGTGAGCACATTTATTTTATTTTATTTTTTAAATTAAAAATAATACACAAATGTACAAATGTCCTTATTAGAATTCCTTATATATATATATATATCTATATAATATTATATATATATAGATATATATATATATATATAATAGCATGTATTAAGGTCCATCACTTGGTCCTATAAGATGTTGGACCGGTTAAGAAGGACTACCTGAAGGAAGTTTAAATGTTATAAAATTATACGTTATATTGACGCAATTACTTTCATACCTAGTTAACAAAAAAAATGGATAATATGTGTTGCTCATGCAGTTGTGAAATGTCTTGTTTTTTTAAATGCTTAGTTTATTGTTGAAAAGAGAATGATAATCTATTTAGTGAGACCAATATATTTAGGTAGCAAGCATTCTGAGTGGGGCAAAACTAACAACAAAATGTTCCACCCCAAGAATCACAAGCAGCTGGGGTAGTTGGATACTTTTTAAAGTAAATATAGAAAGTTATTTAACTTTAAGAATTGCTATTAAATGTGCATTACTAGTTTAAATACCATGCATTATTCATTGCTTATTCAAAGGCCTCCGTTGGTGGGAATCCAAAATCTGAAATTGCACAGGTGGCATGTAGTGTAAAGATGAGAATATAAAATAGAAACTGGGTGGCTGTCCCAGCTCCCACAACACATGGGATACAGCTGCATTAAGTGCATATCACAGAAATGCCCTGTATTAGTTGAAGATGATGCATGGTTTCATTTTTTACTTTGGTGAGAAGTCCTTTCAACTTAATTCCAGTTTTCATTTCAAGAGATATACTTCAGTAAGCCCTCAAAAGCACCTTGATCTTTGGGAGTTGGGTTTTGAAAATCCTTAAAAAGCACTCTGGTGTGGTTAGCGTCGTTACTCATAAAAAATAAACTACGAGTTTATTTACTCTAAATAACTGACTATATTTAGCAAGTAACATTTTGATGATTCAACTTCTGATAATTCATATCCCTATAAGAAATATAGGGCTTGATTCTAAAATACATTTTGACCTTTTAAGTTTTTACATTTATAAGGAATGTAAAGTACTTAGTCTCAAAACCCTTTTTTGTGTTAAAACAATATGGCAAATGATATAATGGCCTGTATATTTTTCAAATACATTAACCAACTAGTTAAGCATTCATTTTCGCAAACCCATTTATGTTCTAACTGATAGAAATGACATCTTGCTATATAGTAATTGAGTACAACCCTATCAATTGGTTTACCTGTGTGGGCTTGCTGGGATATATTTATTTATTAAAACATTATCAAATCTGTACACAGGGTTGGGGAGTAACGGAATACGAGTAGAGGCGTTATGTATTCAGATTGCAACATTTTAATAACTGTATTCCAGTACGTTTACTCCGGTCAGACGAGTATTCTGATTATTGATAGTTAAAAAAAAAAAAAAAAAAAGAGATTACTTTAATGAATACTTCTAGGTCATTTACAGGAAAGTGTACAATTGTAATGAAATTGCACGATTCTGAAAGAGTGGATGATTCAGCACCATTCTATAACAAGCAGGCATAATGGAGGCTGCTATAAAGTCAGCATTTAACTTGTGGAAGTACAGGGTTCACTTTAAAAGAAGAACATAGAAAAAATATTAAAGTGCAAATCTAAAAAAGCATCTGGAGGTTTTATTTTTTAAATGTGTGCAACTACCATATTACAATTTGTTCTTGAAATGCGAGTAGAAAATAAGCCTTATAGTAAAAATGACAATACAGACGACTTAATACTGAAATATTTTTATGAAAAATTAATAATAAGCAAAACGACAGCACCGGCATATAACCAAACACATTCCGATAGTTTGTGTTTTTAGTAATAAATTATCCTTTCTACCTGAAGTCAAGATAAATTAATATAAAATTACAGATATATTTAGTTCCTGTGCAACCCTAGCTGGTAGTGTGACCTTAACAATTAAAGACTTGTATCATGTAAATTATTCATAAGGCTTATTCATTTTTTAAGCATACCAAAATAACATCATGCAACATACTTATAAAGCCTAAAACAAATCACACAAACCAGACAAACTGCAGGCCTACCTTTTCTTTTTTTAAAAAGTAGATGTAATGAAAATGCACCTTAACTTCATGAAGATATTGTGCCCACTTACCTGTATAACAATGTTAATACAAGCAAATTTGTAATATTTTGTATAACTACATATTTTATTCCAAAATCCAATATGGATAAGAATGTATATTTAAAATTTGAATATATATTTAAATTATTTGTATCTGTGCTTTAAACGTGTTTGAATAATCATATGTTTAAGTGTTTACATATTTTTTAATATATTAAGTATATGTTAAGTAAGTAAGTAAGTATGTATTAGCTTTAAAGAGTATTGTCAAAGCACAATTTATTATGAAATATACACAAATTTTAGAATAGTTCTAATTATTTCAGTGTTGACACATTTTCGTTAAATTAGTTAATGTGATGTTGGGCTGTTAGTTTTTTTTTTTTGCCAAAATTTACATATACTCTGTTAAAACTGTTAAGTAATTGTTTATAACTGTATTTCAGAGAATACATCCCACAAACTATGCCAGTCATTTTTCAAAGAGTTCTTCAAACAAAAGGCATTCTGAAGAGCTGAAAATGAGAAAAACCTTTCTACCGATAACCCCACAGAGAGCAGCTTTGAAGAGAGACCACTGAAACAAGCAAAGCTTCAAACCTCAATCAGAGCAACTTCCCAGAAGAAAGTGAATGCACTTGTGTTCAGCTTCATTACTGAAGATGTACAAGCCTTTTCACTGTTAGAACAGCCTGCCTTCCATAAGCTCATTGAGGGACTTCAGCCTGGTAGAAGCCTGATGTGCCACAAAACTCTGATGGAAAGTATTGAAGAGCATTCCAGTCCATAAAATAAATGTTAACTACAAAACTAAAGAAAATCCAAGCAATGTGCACCACAGCAGACATCTGGATAGCTCACAATAGAAGCTACTTTGGGATGACCTGCCACTGGCATGTGCTAGATTACGATTACATTCAATTTTCAAAATAAAGTACAATGCACAGTAACAGACAATGGAAGCAACTTTGTGAAGGCATTCATGGAGTTTGCTCAAGATGAAGAAAATGGTGAAATAAATGAGCATGGAAGTGACTCAGTATTTGAAGAAGTGAATGGAATTCTTGAGAGTGAAATTCAGGAACTCCATTTCCTGTTCCCTCCACACCAACGATGTGCTGCTCACACACTCAACCTCATTGCTCCCAAGGATGTTGACCAAGCAATGTCTCGTGGATTAACATGCACATTGTACAGCAATGCATTGGCTGCAGAAGCTGTAGAAGACATCGCTAACATGAAAATCATTGTTCCAAGTGTAACAAGGTGGAATTCTGAATATTGTGCTAGAAGATCAGATCTTTAAGAGAATCGCAGTTGCTGGATGTTTGTGAACACCTGGGTGTAGCAAGATTGCCGGCCCATGAATTTACATTCCTGCAAGAGTAAGCAGAAGTGCCACTGGCATACTCTCTCGACCTTTTTCTTGGCTACATAATACCAACACTTCTCAGCGTAAAGATTAAGTTGTCTGAAAAAAGCCTCATATGCGCTTCTCAGTGCACCTTATTGATGCAATCCTCAAGTCAATTGACTCGTTTTGAAAAGCTACTGTGCAGTCTAAAATGGCCCTGTCACCATTCCTAAATTCTGTCTGTACTGGCTTTCCCCAAGGCAGAGAAGAGATGAAGAAAATGTTGGTGGAGGAGGCAGTTTTCCAGGAAGGGGGGGGGGGGGGGTGAAGTGCTTTTTGAAGCCAAGATAACAAGTAATTCGGAAGAGTCGGAGGACAACTTCTTTACCTTTACAAACACCCAAACTGAAGTCAGCTCCAGTGCAGAATAAGAAGTGAGAAAGTACCTGCTTGACACAGACAAGAGACTTGCTTCTGTAAGGCTGTACTTTAGTAGTCGTAGTAGTCTGTTTTATTTATTATTATTTGCACGTTTATTTAATCACATTTTCTTTTGAGCACTTATATGTATGTTGTATTCATATTATATTATTTTATTCACGTTTGCTTTGTGCACTGGTTTGTTGATTTGATTTTCTAATATTCACATGTAGCATTTTGAGTAGTTGCACCTTCTGTCATTACTAATCACCCCCCTCTTTAATCAGCTCACCTGCTAATTAAATGATTCACCGGTTGATCAATCTGGGACAGCACAGCCGCAGTGATACACAAAAAGTGATGCTGATGTTGTTGATCTGTTTATTTTAAGGTAACGAAACTACCAGGATTTCCAGGCTGCGCTGGCGTTCTGGTCCATCCTTAAATCTCCTGTCTCGTGTAAGTATTAGAGATTGGACTTTGTTTATAAAAGCCATGCTGTTAAATCCCTATATGGTAGAAGGATTGCATCAGTTTTAACCATACAAAAAAAGTAATTATAATGACCCTTTTTGTCTGTGCACTCTTTTGTTATTTCCTGTATTTTAGTGGTGGTTTTTATTTGTGTTTTATTTTAATATACAAAGCTTGCGTTTTTATACTACATAGTTGTATTAAATAATTTTATGATAGTTGCTTTGTGTAGTTATTGTAAGCTGCCTGGAAATAAATTATTTAAACTTAGCCATTTCAATTGTTCTGTTTCTCCCTGTTTTGTGTTGTCACACAACTGTTCCGAACAAACCAGTGCCGAGCAAAAGATCCTGTGCGGGTGGATGATTGCCCCCGTACTTTTTGAGTGGGTTTCCTGGTGTAGTCAGGCTACATTATTGTCTACTTGTATATAAATACTCGCTAAACTTCCCTGAAAAAGTATCCAATAGTGAAACAGTGATTCATGAAATACAACACCACTTTGCCATCAAGAGCTCCTGTAGAATGCATGTTTAGTCATAGGACATCTTCTCACACCACATCGCAAACGCATGACTAATGAACGCTTTGAGCAAGTCCTTCTGTTGAGGTAGAATCGTGATGTGTGTCCTTTGCTATTAGGTGATGATTGACTTGAAAATTAAAATGAGTTAACAGTAAATACACTGAATTGTTTAAAGTAAAATAATAAGGTTGGAAGCTGTGATAGGTAAAATAATGTGCTGTTAGACAGTGAATATAGATTCCAATAAAAAATAATTGTTTTGCATAGGTGAAGATGTAATGTTTAGTTCTGGTATATTTGAAAATATAAACTAATTTCAGGAAGAACAGATGTCCGTTTAATGTGGTTCTCTGTGAATGTAATTCAGTTAAAGTAACTTGTAAAAATATGTAATATATGGTTCTGATGTATTTGAAAAGGACAACTTCGTTTCAGGAAGAAAACTTTTTTTTCTTTTTTTAAAGTTCTCTGTGAATGTAATCTAGCTAAATTAAAAATGTTGGGGTATCAATTTAGTTTCACTTGTTTAAAAATACATACTACAAAATACAAAGTATAAATATGTGAGAAAATAAAACTGATGCATATCTTAATTAAAATTTTAATTGTTTGTACTGTGAATAAAAATCATCAGCTTCAATCAGTCTTCCACATTAGAATGTGCAGTACATTTTGCTTCACTGCTTTAGCTCATCTGCTTTTTTTTTTTTAATAAAAGAAAGAAAAAAAAATATTCCAAAAGTAATCTAAAAGTAATTTTATTACATTACGGACTTGGAGTAATGTATTGGATTCTTTTACAGATTATTTCCAAAACAAAGTAATCGTTATTCTGTAACAGAATACTTTTTAAAAGTAACCCTCCCAACCCTGTCTGTACATGGATTTATATGCTATATGTTTTCAGCAGTGCTGGAAACAGTGATAAGACGGAAGGACCCAGAATACGAATAGAGGAGCTTTGCAAAGAATTATGTAGGCTATCATGTGTTCTATGTTACATTCCCAACTGAGCCACAAGAATTACTGTACCAAAATCAAAGATAATTTTTATGCTGTTGAATATATTTTTACACATTTATTCCACAAAAACAGACTACATTTATCCTTCTAAATTTGTCTATCATCATCATCACTGTTTAAACTAAAAATGGAAGAATTCTCTACAACAGTAATAAAAGAACATAAACTTCAGTATAATTTAGTAAAACATGATATTACACACTTAATCTAATCATTAGCACAATATAGTCACAACCCTTCATTTGCATAGAATTACATTCGGACTGAATACAAAGTTAAATAAGTTTGAGTTGTCATATTTCAGTCAAGAACGTTTTATTAAAAAAAAAAAAATGTAATTGCTTCTTTGTTTTATTTGTCTATACTTCTATGGAGGATTCCCAGACAAATACATTTTTTTGAGTCTCGTCCAAAGTCACTATACATTCCAAAGCCACCTCATTTAACGGTATTTATTATTATTATTATTTTATCTTGGTCCTTGAAAGGGTAAAAGGTGATGCAGTCTAGTACAAAATTAATTGCTCCTATTGCTATCAATAATTGCCTGACAAGTGTGTATTATAACTACAAGACCTTTAACTTTAATCTTTCCGATGTAGCTGGGGATCACCTGATTCTGGCATAATGTGAGGCATGCTGAATGCAATTTTTAAATTAAGAGCACATGTGAATCACACTGGGTACCATAAACAATACTTCCAACAGAGGAGGTCCTTGGAGACTAAATATGGGTGAATAATCAGTGAAACGTGTATATAGTTCACCATTTTATTGTAAAAAAGCAATATGGTATCTCATGACAAATACTATTATTTTACACTGAATGTGTACCTGATAGTAGTCAAGTAAAACACAAAACAATAACAACTACAGCATGTCAGTATACGTATTTTTGAAGTCCACTGGTTTTCATACTTTTGATGGTCTGAAAATCAACTTTTGGCTGCCTTAAAGAAAAAAGAATGGAAGGTTAGAATATGCTGATTTCCTGTTTGTTACCAAAAAAATAATTTGTAAGACATCAAATATCAGTCCTGCTGCCTCCAGCTCTCCTCTGATGTATGTTGTTTGGTTTTGAGATAAATTGGAGCCATCATGAAACATTTAGAACCAGACATAAGCTCTGTAATTTTCTGGATATTTCTTAATTTGGTGGTTGAGCAGTTGGCCATTCATCAGGTGCTTCCTTTGTTTGAAAGACAGGCGATGTGAAGAAGAGCTGGAAGGAGCAAGAGAGAAAGAGTGAGGGAGAGAAAAAGGTAAGAGAGAGAGAGTTAACTGGTGTAGCTGTGGAAGATTAGTGTGGGTCAGATGAGAACCATGTGTATCCAAGTACCATTTTTCATACAGGCTGTCACTGTGAAAATGTATCGCTCTCTTTTCTCAATTCTGAGGCTAGGGAGGCCGATAACTCTCATGTCTCAGAAACGAAACTCTTCATTGCAGATATACTGACCACAAATCATGTCATCCCAGCAGAGCAAGCCCAGGGAGCTCACATCCCTTCTTCTGGAAGACAATGAAAGAGAGTGACATAGATGATTAAGAAACCAGCATGGTTTAATGGAGACCAGAAATGTGGCGCCAGGGAGTTCATATCAAACCACAGAGATAAAATAAACACAAACAGAGCCCAGGTAAAAGGTCTTAGGGACGTTACAAATCGTAAGTAGTTTTTATTCGCCAACACTGGTCAACAGGTCAAAAAAAAAAAAAAAAAAAGCACAAATATTTAGTCTTTCTAGTTTACTAAATAAATTATCTTTTACAACACACTATTATTTTTCTTTCAATAAATGCATCTTGACTTTGCAGCCATCAACAATAAGCTCAAGTAACTGTTATAATTCTGCATTAGAAACGGTGCCAAAGTACTATCCTCAAGCAGAAATAAGTACGTCACATAGCATAATAAATAAATTGCAAGATAAAATGTGCCAGTTGTTGGCCAATATTATTATGTATTGTAAATTAGGACTGCAATTGAAAAGGTGTTGATATACTAAACAACAGCTTCCTGATATTGAAATAGTCAAAAACTCTCTAAATCACCTGGCAACTGCCTGCCTATTTATTCCAATCTGACTGACCACTGTTTGGTTTACTCTTGTGAAAATAAATTTAGACGGTCATAGCACTGAAAGTGAACAGAGGTTTGAAATCTAACCAAGAAGTAATGTAAACACACTAAAACCTAATTTGACACAAATGTCAGGTTGTATTTTATCTTCAATTTTATTTATTACGCTATGTGACTGGTTACAATAGCACTCCCAGTTTCTGGTGTGATTGACACAAAGAATATGGATTGTTATTTTTTTAATTAACCCATTCAGGGCCAGATTAATACATAGGCAAACTATGCATGCGCCTAGAGCCTGAACTCAAGGGGAGGGGGGGGTGGTTACTTCTATGACAAAACATTGGTGATTTTTCTGCTCTTGAGAAAAGGGCATTTTCTTTAATAAAGCAAGTCAAAACCCATCAACAAATAAACAAGGAAACATTGACGATTTTGCGAGCAGTAAATTGTAAAGTATTTCACTACACAACAATCTACAGGCATGCTTGTTTTTTACTATTTATTTTTGTGGACTATTGTGGAGCTACCTTTAGTGCACAGAAGTTTGAGCCCCTTATATATATATATTACCTTTTTCAACTTCATAATGTTGTTCCTTGTTTATTTGAACTATCATCTTTTTATTCAGTAAATCAGGAAAAGTCATTCTCGAGCTGTGCTGCATGATTTAATGCAGTCTTTACTTTTCTTTTTCCCTCTGGTTTTATTCTGAAATGTATTTAGCACATCCCCTACAGTTTAATTTTCTGTCAGATTCATTCAGTCATTCATAATAACTTCAAACTGAGAATTCTACCTGTTGTAAAAGGGTGGAGGGCTATAGTGTATATAGAGGTGTGTGTATGTATATGTGTGTGTGGCTGTTTGTTCAGGGGTAGGGGGCCCGCAAGTGTATGCTTGCTTCATTGTATTAATTACATTCAACATCCCATCCATGGTTACTGTGTAATTCCTATAGAGTAAACATTGATCAAGTTCTCAATATGTCACAGTTCATAAGGAAGGTTTAACAAATGTGAAATCTATTAACTTTGTTCACCTACTGCACAATGGTGTTTTAGTAATACATGAAAAGACAGTTGCTATGCATTTTTTAAGGCTGGTGCAGGGGTGATTGTAATCTTATTTTGCAATTAGTATTTCCAGCACCACTGTACTGTACTTGTTTCCTTGCCTGGCTCATACCAGGGATGGTTAGGTAAGTGAATGTCTGTAATAATCTTTGAGTGCCCTTGGTGCACTGTTTGACTAATGCAACTCTTTTGCTCTAGAATATAAATGATGTGTCTGATGAATCATTCCAGGAATGAAGCAGTAGCCCAGTGTCTGTCTCCTGTCTATCTATGTACAAGAGAAAGGAAGGAAAAGAACAAACAAACGTTGCTGCATTTCTATTTCCCAGTAAAAACTGTTAATGTTGATTATGTTAAGGATTAAGGTTCGGGTAACATTGACAGCTTTCAATCATCTGTAAAAACAGTGAAGGATGTTGTTTTCAGTAAAACTATGAAATGAAATTGAGGACAATTCCTATATTGTTATTCAAGTGAGATGTGCGTTATACGTGCCATCTTGTTAATTAAAATTCCTAAGCTGTCTTGGATTGCAGTTAACAACCAGACGGGGGGTTTAACTGACACATCCTAATCAACATGGGGGAAGTACGTCTATTTAAATCCTCCTTTCAGTCTCTGTCTCTCTTGTTGACTTTATTTCTATTCGATCTGTCTCCACCTCCTCAGCTATTGCCACCTACCTACTGTATGTGCTCTTTTCCAGTGTAAATGGGAGTGTTGCTTTTCACCATTCTCCACCTTGAAATAAAAAATCTGACTTTTTTCTGAAATTTTCTGTTCATAATAGCATAAATATTTAGGAAGAATACCTCGACCTCCATTAATTTCCCACACCTTTGGGACATTACAGCCTCCAAAGTCAATTACTGTAAACCCTTTTATTAACATGCCATTATTTTGTCCATTTCATCGCAAATTTAATGGCAGCTCTATACTGCTCTGTACTGTTTGTCCTGCATTGCTATAATGTATTCCCTCTTATTAAGAGTTTTTAGTAAAAACTTGCATGTGAATGAAGTACTAATTCCAGATAGGAATATTGTTCAGGTTACCACATGCAGCAATATTTACTGATGGATGTCTGTATCCAGTGTTTGATAGTATTATGACTTTTGATGAATAATTGTTTTATATTTTGGAGATTTAGATAAAGCATATATAGCCTTTAGGGTTTAAGTTATCAAACTGATCTCAAATTCATTTATAGACATCTCAAAATATTTTAGGATATCTCTAAATCATTTCCAGATACCAAAAAATATGTAAAGATACCTTAAAATATTTAAAGATATCTCAAAATCATTTTAAGATATCTTGAAATAGATTTATTTACAGATATCTCATATTGATTATTGATTTAAAGATATATGAAAATGATAATGTCTATAGAGTATATATATATATTATATATATATATATATATATATATATATATATATATATATATATATATATATATATATATATATATATATAGTGATTGCCATCCCCTTTTATTTGGAAAAATATGAGTACTAAATATCGGTAGAGATGGCAGTTTTATTTCATTGTCCATAATCTATTTCATAACTTTAACGTTTAAAGCAGCTTTTAAGAAGGATCAAATAATGACAAAAATATATAATGGTATGCACTTATTTACTGCTAGCACAGTATGCAATTTTGCAAACCATCAGTTATCTTAGTCATTTTTTTTTTTTTTTTTTTTTTTTTTTTTTTTTTTTTTATGGCATTTTAAAAAACCACTATAAAGATAGTAACACCATAATTAAAATTAAACCCTAGGGTGGTATTCAAGCTAGGTATTAATCAGTATTATTTTTATTTTTCCGACTATTCCTAACTGCAATATATTCTTGTTTTTACCTCTCAGCTGTAACAGAAGGACACTGTGAAAGCTCAGCTCTGGGCTTCTGCAATGATAAGAGAGACTCCCCAGATTAGCTGAGCTGTCAGAGGTAACCCTCTAAAGTGCTTGCTTGTTTAGATGAAGCAGCTCATTCATTACGAGGGAGGAGAGGCGCTGGGAACCTCTGACACAGTCAGGGTGTGGGAGACCTAATTGGTGCTACGGTCCAGAAAAATAAGAAAACTAAAAAATGGGATAATAAATACTCTGCTGACCACTAAGATATTCATCTTTATAAAGTTTTGAAATTAGAGATTTGCAAAGCTTTCAAAGTTTAGCTTGATGAGTAAGCATGGGCTTGATTAACCAAGGTTGTGTAATTTCCGAACAGCAACTGAAGTGTCTTAATATCCTAAATATAGTACATAGAGAGACACCACTTAATGCAAATAATTTAACCAGTGTAACTGTCTGAAATCTGGAATTTTTCCTCTATTGTTTAAAGTTAATAAAATGCTAATGCAACAATTCCAAGCTATGCAATTAATAAATAACCATAACTATTCAATTATAACTAGGCATGTCAATATATTAGTAAAAAAAAAAAAAGAAGACATTTAATAACATTTTGCTATGCTCTGTAGTGTATGTTTAACATTGGCAGTTGTAATGTAAAGAAGTCATATTTTGGTCTCATAGGTATCAAATTAGAAGTCAATTCTATAATGAGGAATATAATTTCTGTATTATTATTATTATTATTATTATTATTATTATTATTATTATTATTATTATTATTATTATTATTAATTTACCAGCAATTTGCTTGAAATGTGAAAATTGCAAAATTTTTCAGACCGTACACAATGCTACAGTATATATGGTTTTTACACGGTTAGTCTGCAGAAGCTTAAAGTTTATGTACAACATGTACGACAAAGTAATATATAGTGAAAAGATAGTACACTATTCCTAGATGGTTAATGACCACCCAGGCATTTCATATTTCTGGCATTGTCCACAAGCATTGTAATCATTAAATACAGATAAAAAAAATACAGCTTTTCCCCCAAAAGATATTTTCTAATTTGAGACAAGCAAAATCCTTTTGTACAAAAAAGGCTGCAAACTATAAATTTCATTTGAATAGCTTGTTATGCACATGGTGTTACATTTAAATTAATTATATAAAAGATATAAACTATTACAAAAAAACAAACAAAAAAAAAACAAACATGAGCTATTAAGATGTTCAAAATCCACTGAAATTCTATTAAAATGTACATGAATATAAGGCCAATAAAAAAAAAAAAATTGCCAAATTATTTCACACCTTAAAAATATATTATTTACAGTAGTGTAGACACATTGCAAAAAGAAACATAAGTCTCTTCATAGGAGATGGCAACACAAGATGTTAGTCTCTGTAGGTGGGCTTGCAATACTTGGATTAGTGTACGTGTGAGGGAATTAATGATATCTTATAGCTTGTCACTTTGACAATGTGTGCTTTGAAACTTGTTTCGCGAAACTGTCAATTATTACTGGGATATCAAATGGCCTCTCAGCTTATACACAGAAGGTTGCAAAAAAAGATAGAGGTGAAATTCTGATCATCATTTAAACAGTACTATGTAGTTGTTTTTTTGTAGCACTTCAATTTCAGCAACACTGTACTGTACGGTCACAAAAACTAATATTTGTTTGTTAAAGAGAGGCAGTGTGGTTCATAAGTATGGTGCTTCCATTGAAGTGGTAGTCATTTGGACGTTTATGTAAGAGGCTGCGTGTTTTAACATTAGAAGCGTTCATACACTTTGTATATAAATATGGCTGATACAGCGAACACCAACGCAAAAATGGAACATTTTCAAAGCGTTTTACTCCAAAGAGTAAATAATTTTTTTTATTTTATTTTATTTACTTTTTTTTTACAAAAGACATGAATGACATGAACGACAGAAAAAAAATATACTATACATAGTCTACATACTACTGTATAATACATACCCTCGTGCAGCTTGTTCTCTACAGGTTATTAAAGGGTACATAAAGACCTTTTTTATGTTTTTGTGTTACATTTTCCCATGTGTTGCTACAACTGTTTACGTAAGGTGTGTGTATTGTTTAATTATTATTTTTTTTTTTACATTTTGACCACTTTTTTAAACTTTTATATTGAATTCCCTGCCTCCAGATGCACACACACTGTAATACAAATGAAGTATACTTTTACCATAGTCTAACCATAACAAGCATTTAAAGACTAACAGACAAACCCTGGAATGAACCTTAAAATCAGTAATAGCAGCTAAAACTCTGTGATTCGATTTATTAACACAAAACATGTATCTAGCTATGCATAAATATGCAATCTAAATGAGCCCCTCAAAAGGGAATGTCAAATCTTTATTAGCAGGCTTGCATATCAATTTCACAGTTTAATCTCAGAGCCCCGAAGCAGATATTACAATAAGGACCCAAAGTCCTTTTCTCGACCTCTTATCTGATATAATATATATATAACGGCCATATATATATAATATATATTATTATATATATATTATAGTTGCCTGTTTCGCTTGCCTTCAAACTGGACAGTGGTACAGTTCTGGCAGACACTGAGATCGTCTGTAAGTCCCGTTTCACTGTGCCTTAGTCAAACTCATGAAAGAGGAATTAGACATGGTATAGTTTGAGCCACTGATAATCCTCCACTGATCAGTAATATTCTCATTGGTGCTCTTTGGGAAAGTAGTCTCCTCATCATTAATTGACAAAAATCCTTTCTGTTTTGTAGTGAGAAGGATTCCCTAGCACAGCCACAGCTACATCAGCCAATCAAAGAGAAGACCAGGGGTCACCTGGCTAGAATGGATAATCCTGAATAAGATTTTAGATTATCACTTTACAACTCTGAGCCACTCCAGTAAGATCTCTATAAATCTTGAGGTAAACTGGGCCCTGGTTAAGGGGGAAAATAAGAAGCAGTAGAGAAACACATTCACACACAGAGGCCTATTCTGAAACAGGTGCAAAAGCAAAAGTTCAGAGAGCAGTAAAACATTTTTAATGGCATACACCAACCAGAAACTACTGACAGCAATACATTGGGTCTTGTAAATGTGTTTACTTGTGCAGCTTTACAGCGACTTCTCCTTTTGTCTTGTTCGTCATCAATTGTTTTTTTGTTTTTATTTTTAGGTTGTCTGTTTCCAGTTTAAGTTTGCAAAAAAAATAATGTATAATTAACTTTAGTATTTGCTTAAAATGTTCCTACAAACCTTATTACTATAGCAATTGATTGCACCTGTACCCAAATCTGACATACCACTTTTTAACATTACATGGGTCAGGTTTTGGTATGCATACAACGTTCTGATGATATACCACTTTCTGACCCTACAGTGGTATAGAAGGCATTGGATTGCCAGGAAGTTCTGAGTATTTTTCTCATATTGTTAAATCTTTAGCTTGAATGACAAATTGTACAGAAAGACAACACCACACAATTCAATTAAAATATAATTGTTCAATGCCAGAACAAATATGTTTTTATTTGTTACTGTTTTCCCCCAGTTTGTAAATACATACACAATTCATTCAAATTCAATAATAATAATAATAATAATAATAATAATAATAATAATAATAATAATATAATAATATGTCTAAAATCTGTACAATAAAAAAAGAACAAACAAATACAGCTGGAAAGAAAAATCCTACCTGTCACATAATAGTACTTGGTTTCATTGTGAAACTGTTTTATAAAACATGCCATATTTCTTGAAATCTATCTATAGCTACTGATATACAACCTCTAGAACTAACTAGACCAACAAGAATACAATCCTGTTCGACACAAATATGTTAGGGTTAGGATTAAGGCCAGACCCTAACTTGGTATAGATTTATAGATTTTTTTTGGCTCACTAAAACCCTTTTAAATGGGATTGAGAAAATCTCAGGATACCTCTTCAGGGTATCAGCCATTACTAGAATAGGGTTATATCTGTGGAGGCAGTAAACGGAAGCACATAACGTTTTATTTTGATACTGTGACCAAATTGCCTTCCCAGGTGTTAGACATGAAACAAACAGCCATGGAACCTATTGCTATTTGAGTTCTAGGAGTAACAGAAGAATAAAAGCCACTGTGGTTACATATAAAATTAAGCATGCTGCTTTTACAATGAAATGGGCATACAATGTATAATGTACATTTCAGTTACATCTACTAGATCTATATTTGTCTTGTTAATTTAACAGAAATGCATTTTTTATATTTCTTTTGATCTGCACAAACATTATAACATGTGTTTACGTACTAAACTTGCTTGAATGCCCGAGACTTGAAGACAGGGAAATTCCCTTTTTTCTTACAAGTCTTTGTGTTACAATCAGAAAAGCCTGGTCTATTTGTACCTCTGTTTTGATTTAACAAGCTAGTTTCTTTGATAACCTGTCAGAGGGTAAACAGAATAGCTTTGTAGAATGAAATAAAGAGGAAAGGTGAATAATAATTTCTCAGTTCTGAATAATGATGTAATGGCCAGGTTATGAAAATCAGACAAGCAGAACAAAGTCATCCCCTAAGACATGAAGGGTACTAATGATGAAGTTCACCTCAAGGGCGCTCAATCCTCCCTAGATGTACAGGGAGAGAGTACAGAAAAATTAAAGCCTGCATTGCTTTTTCTCTAGATGGCAGTATTAACCTAACAGTACACAAGGCAGCAGTTCACCTTCTGTACAATAAAAAACTTTATGTAAACACAGAAGTGAGCCATTTCCTGCATGTTCCTCAATACCAAATACACCACCTAACCCCAGAGGGAGGAACAAATTAAAGTAATAATAATAATAATAATAATAATAATAATAATAATAATAATAATAATAATAATAATACCTGTGATCACAATAGTAATAGATGCAGGAGGTTTTAAAGGAAATGACACTTGGCTGAATCCAGCAAGTAGGGAGGAAGCTTTTATGAACCACGGTACAATATATGAGAAGTTCAAGCTGCTTGCCCAAGGTAACAGTGAATCAGCTCAAGCTGTGTCCGAGGTCATACAGTGAGTCACTGGCCAGTCTGAGATTCCATCTTAATGTCCTTTATACATTTAAAGGTTTGAAAATTAGTATCTGCACCAGCAGCCAGATCAACCCTTAACCCCCCTTGGCTTGTTTTGTTTTTATATTTGAACCCATCAAATCCTATTGTCCTCACTTTGCAATTTTGAGCAGTATTTTAACTGGCATGTGACTCTTATTTAAAATGTGCTCTTTAACCATATTGTTATGATAAGACACTGACGCCTAAAAATGATACATTTCTTTGTGTTTTCCTTCCCACAGTGATGATAAAGCTCCATTTTCTATGTGTTGCACTTCATAACCAGCAGGCAACTTGATTGTCCTCAGAATAGGACACAGTCGTTTATAGCTGGTGAATATATAACAATTACTGTTTATAAAACCATCTTTACTCTGGTTTTAGACATAACTATCAAACTTTAAAAAGATGGATGGTTATTGTCACAATAACTAGCGTGAGCAAAAACAACAGCTGACATGTAACGGTGAACTCACAGAAATATTTAAATTCAATAAACTCGACTCCTTGACTACATTTGATAGCAACACAATTAGTAAAATTTATGGTCTTTCTTTTTTAAGGGCCTGTCCATTGATCCATAGGAGAGAAGTTTTAGTCTGTACTGTCCAATGCAAAGGAGGCCTTTTTATAAGGGAAGAATGATATCCGAATCTATGGAAGTTCATGAAGTCTTAGATGGCCACTAGGAACCTGTCCCATGCAGTGTCAGGAGTGTATTGAGATTTCACTATATTTCTTGGCTTCTCTAGTGGCATTAAAGCTGGCCCAATGTGAAGGGCAATGAGGTTTATATGCTAAAGTCTAGGATATACGATTTTCTATTTTCTACCAATGCATGCGATTAAACCAGTATAGTGTAAAAGTAAATTAAGTCCATATTTAAAGGCCATGCATTGTCTTGGCTTCTACTGTCGTTGCTATAGTTTCCAACAGTACTGTTCAGATATACAGATACACACATGCGTATATAGCTGGTTATATGCAAAATGTTTTGCCTCTTTTCAACTAGTCAGTTCACACAAATTTAAAAAACAAACAAACAACAAAAAAAAAAACAGTTATTTTGGTAGCTATGGGCTATTGCTTTTTGTCTTCGGAAAAGGCTGGCCTGTTGAGTCCTGCCCTTGAACTTCAATGTAAAAGTATAGATTAGGTTCATTGTACAAGCATGAATAGGTTAAAATATCAAGAGATGAGATAGGATTAGGCAGTCTGCTATATTTTTCTGTGAAAGGCTCATTAGTTGAATTGTAACAATAAACATTGGAGAGGAACTGAAAAGCTTCCAAGATATACAGTACCAATAGACTGCTGTCACTTTACCTGGTTCTCTTAAGGCATTAATTAAAAGAGTTTTGCTTAGAGAAGAGGAGTTATGATAAGATTTCCTCTAGAATAGTCTTTCTTAGTGAAGTAATTAGAGAATGATGGCAATCCACCATCCAAAGGTTTTTTTAAATGAATACGCTGATCAAGGAAACATCTATCAACTGGTCTTTTAGAAAGCAGTCTATCTGCATTTTTTTTTCAGATAAACAATAACAATAAAAATAAAACAACAGTCCATTCTTAGTATTTATAATTGATAAATGAGCCTGTTTGCATTTTATGTGGAATGCACGACACTCTAAAAAGCCCATGTTTTAATTAAATATACATTTTCAACGAATCGATAATTGCACGCCAGATATTGGCTGAGGCAGACGGTGAAAAAGATACAAAGTAAATGATCTACAGGCAGTGTTTTTTGTGGATAAGAATGCTACTGTTCTGTACCATACTAGCAACACCTCCCTTATCACGCGCACACGTGAGACTATTCCTCTAGTGCATTGGTTCCAAACCGGTGGTCTGAGGGTAAACTTCCAAAATTCCACAAACAACTTCCAAAATTTGGTTATGCAATTCTTGCAAAAAAGCCTTTCTACACAATCACAGTTATAAGATATGTATTGTATGCAGTCTGCATTTTTCCCCTTTATCTGTTTTCTTTTATTACAGGTGTGCTTATAAATGAATATATATTACAGCTCTCTTTGATGCAATACCAAGCATCGCCTTCAAATCCACCATTAACTGAAACAGCTTTCTAATGTGAAACAAATACTAATGAAATAACTTACACATTATCAAGAAACATTTGTCTCGTCAAGATTGCAGACTTTTTTTTTTAGCCAGCATTATTTATTATTTTGCCTTATAGGAATATAACTATTAGTTCCATACATTTTTGGAGCGGTTAGGTGCATGTAGTAACAAAAGTTAATGTGAAACAAAAAGAGGCTATATTTGTAGCTTGACTTGTGAACTGTACCGTAGTGGGAATGATCGATTTCAGCTCCATGTTATTATATGGGTTTATTCAACTAGGTTTAATATCTCATAAAACTATATATCAAAAGGAAATTCTCTTAACACTGCTGTCATATTTAACCAAAATGCTGTAAATCCTATCGAATGTGAACCACCAACCCTGTTTAATTTACATATAACAGCCCACCAGAAGTAGACAGTTTGTAACATCATGTACACTCTCAAATCATATGTTTATTTTTCAATAATCAATCATGTTTTTATTTTCCACCTTGTCTTCATATTCTGGTGTTTTTTATATGTACATCGAGCGAAGTTGGCAAGTAATAAGTTGCGTTAGAAATGTTTTGGATAGATTAATTTGCTACAAGGTAATGGTTGCATGGACCAGCAATGGCATTTCCATTTACTGGATCCAAGGACAACCCACGCCCCAGCGTATTATTTGTCAGGAGGTTTTCCCAAACACAACTTAAACCTGCAAAACTGAAATGTAATCTACAAAGCATTTAGAATGTGAAAAAAAAAAAATTAAACAAAAGAAACAGGAACTTTGCCATCAGCAATTTTCACTGCATAAAATGACAACATTCCTTGTGAAACCTGGAAGTGAAGATTCAAGCCCAGGAATCTCAATAAGTTAGGTACATTATATACATACTTTACTTCACTTTCTACATGTACTTGCACATATACACATACAAATTAGTTTCAAAATGTTTGTGTGAAAAAATGCATGGCAAGTGGTCTGTGGGAAGAATCCAAACTCCAAGGTGGTCCCTACATTGATAAAGGTCGGGAATCACTGCTCTAGTCTACCAATGTTTTACTAAGAGTTTTACTACTCTAATGTTTTTGAAAAGGGAAAATAGTACATTATATTACATGGCCCAAATATGTAAGGATAGTTATGTTCCCTCACATGTAATCTGAGTGAGGTTACAAATGGAGAGTACACAAACCATGTGTTCTTTCCGTGATTTGGGTAAGCAGTTCTGAAAATTATGTCAAAATCGTTGATGTTGCCTATCATATGGTGCCTAGTTATCTCTGTGAATGACTCTTAAAGACTAATGAAAAAAGAACCTACAATCTGTTCAGGTTATTTCTACGGTGCTGCTTAACTGTTATTGATGCATAGGTTGTTATTGAAGCCCTACCTCATGGATATAATCACACTTGCCTTTATTAGTAATTACAACTAATGGTATGCACAGTAATTGAATTATTAATATATGTGGTGATTGATCTGTTCTAAATTAAACTGTGACTTCCAACTTTTTTTTTTTGTGAAGTACATTTGTCCCGTATCTTCATCACAGTGTATTGGTCGATCCTTCACATGGATCTGAAGTTAATGCAGATGGCTTAGGAAATGATATACTTTCCTTCCTCTTAGGAACAATGGTGGTGATCTATAAAGAAAACAATTTCTAGAGTATCTGACCCCAAGTTTGCTGTTTTTGTATCGTCCCTGTAAATAGACGCAGAACCGTTATAATCATCTTGAGCGGTCAAGTTCAAACAGAGCTTCTTTTATTGACCAACCAAACTCACTTTAATGAAGATTGTATCTCTGGGAAAATATTGGATTCTCCAATTCAGCACAGAAACAGTTGCTGGTTAAACTTTTGTAAATAGCTTTTTTTGTTAGGAAATCGTGTTAAAAAGGACTATTTGAACAAATCAGAGCCTTTGGCTAAAGACATTCATTATTACCGACATCCAGTGTTTTCACAGTAAACTAATATTGACTCACATGAGGGGAAAAAGGAAGAGCTGGAGACAGTGGGTCCTACAGCACACTGTAATGTCACCATGGCCTTTTAACCAAATGTGTACAAAGCAATTAGATTCCTTAAAATGCACCCCTGCAGTATAAATGAGTTGGCTAACAACCACGACTGGGGTCATAGCCTCTGGGATACATTTTCCACATTGAAATCCTACAGAGGATGGCTTGTTAAACAAGCATTGGGCTTCCCATGTTGACATGCTGTTACTGTTTCTATGCAGTCATCTTATGAAAATGGCTGAATCTCAGACCAGAGAAAGACTTATCATTACTTATCAGGTATTCATTATAATGGATTATGCAAACTGTTTGTGGTGGGAATTCAAGACATTTCCTGCATATGTGTAAACCTTTTATATAGGATGGAGATCAGTTCAGAAAAATTAATCTTGACTGTTTCTGTTTGATTATAGAGAAATTACCATAACGATTGTTTAATTAAGTTGTGTTTATCTTTATTTTTCTGAATAATGGTGGCCTGGAATTAGATTATCTAAAAGTGGAATTAAGTTAGGTTGTAATTTCACTACTTTAAAAAAACATAGAATAACTGAATTCACAAAAGTGTGAATTTACAAGCAAACAAATTCCACATCTTGTATTTTTTTTTTTTTTTTTTTTTTTTTTTTTTTTACAATTCACATTCAAAGGAGTTATTAACATTATTTATATTATATATAATATGTATATATATATATATATATATATATATATATATTATATATATATATATATATATATATATATATATATATATATATAATAAACCACATTCCGTGACAGGGGTTTTGGAAGGTTGTCGAATCTTTGACACCACTATATTATTTTGACAACATAACATGACATGTTTATACCACACATAGCAAAACATAAACAAGAAATGTGTTTTTGCTCTGCTTTATTTAAATTCAACCCGATGCAACATTCATAACACCTTCATAAAACAGTAAGCAAACCTCAGCTATCCATGAATACTTCAGCCTTGTTAGAGTGCCCAGACTGGTGCTTGCCATTGGAAGTCTCACTGTTAATAATAAGTAAGACAGTACTGTGCATACCTGAACTCTGAATGCAGTCATACAGTTTTAATCTACAGGTCTTTCATATTTTTTAAGGCTATACTTCACAACCTTGTAGACTGACCTGTGCATTTACAGTATTTCACAGTAAATAAAGTTGGAACACAAAAGCAAGCCCAGACACATCTGTATATTTACAGTTTACGGGCATTCAATTTCAAACAAAAATGTGCTTGCTAAATGTTCAGATACTGCCACACTTGGTCTATTGAGGTTTTTCATGTGATGTCACCACAGCACAGCATGGCCGTACTTTCAGAAAAATCTGTTATTATTATTATTATTATTATTATTATTATTATAGGCCCTGTCAATACTATTCCATCTTAAAAGTGCTAAATACGGTTAGCGTCTACACTACACAGTGTTTAATACCGTGCTCGAGAACTCAAGACCACCTCGGGGTAGTCTCAGGTCTGGATCTAAATTAGATCGCATCAGGTAGTATGGTTTGTCAGAAGTGTGGACACTGTAACACCAAACTACATTTTTTGTGTATCCTCCGATATCCCCAAGTGCTTTCTGATATGTTTTGGCACATGGACATTACAAATACACGACTCAGAACAGGCTCCTGAAGGAGTTGAGAACGACTGTCAATACTGCTGTACCGTACACAATTTCTGAGGCTTGTTGTAAAATGGTGTGACATTGATATCTGGAGCCATGAAATTGGTCAAAGAGAACTTCAGAGTTAAAAAGGAAATGCACACATTATGATAAAATGTACCTTGTGTTTTTAAGAAACAAAGCCATAACATTCATGCTTAGAAGCTTTATGTCTTCTGTGACCACAAGCTCAATATTTGCCGGGTTGTAAACATAAAGTATAGTGCACTGTGGAATAATGTCATATTAAGTACCACAGTCCATTGCGCTGCTAGGAACTGTAACCAAAGTATTTTAATAGTGTGTGTACACATTAAGCCCAACTAAACATGAAACGGTACTTTAGTGTGGCCACTTTTAGCTGGATTAATTAAAAAGTTTTTGAGTACAGTTCTGGAGATTGGTTATGTTGTGTGGACAGGGCCTAACTGTAACACGCTTAATTGTACCGATTTTTCTGAAATATTTATATGTTATCACGGAACCATCAGTTTATAACATATTTAAATGCACAATAGTGAAAACTGCATTCACATACCTATAATGTTAGGCCAGTTGAAAACTGAACGGAAATCATTATCACGTACCTTACATATTGTTAATGCTGTGCTCATTTTTGCACAGCATAGTCCTTTTAGTGCAGTCTCTCAGCTTAACCGTTTAGCTGTCACTCACTGAAGTTGATTTTAAAAGAACAAAAAATCTAGATTCCAGTTACTGGCGCTTCGTAGAAGAAATTATATTTTTCAAATCCCCATACAAAGTTATGATACTGTAGTCTATACCAAATATTTCATATACATTGTTTTAATTGTGAGTCTATTTAACAAAATATGTTAAACATTTATAAACAAACAACATATAAATACTGTATATAATTCATATTAGTATTGTATTTTTAAATAAACTATTGAAAATGTATATTTTCTTAATTGGTAACATGTAAGTAAGTTTTCTTAAAAGGAAAAAAAGAAACTAGAATGGTGTTTACACAGCAAATCACGTCAACGTGTGCTCGCTCACCGGGGTGCACAATAGGGGTCACAAATTCTACGTATCTGACACTTATCGTTATATCTTCTAATTCTTGTGACTGGAGGTGAGAAGTGTGCTCTGTGGTTGCAAATACATTACATTTGGTGTGGAAGATACCATTTTTGCATTAGCTGCCGTGGTTGTTTTGACCGCCAAAATGGCAGTGTAACAGTTTTTGATGAGCATCCTCAGTCTTAAAGAAAGCAAAATCTGGACATGCGCAGTGCAGGTTGAAAATAGTCTAGGCATGTGCAATGCGCAAAGTAGGAACATTTGACGTGACACCGGTGGACACCGGCTCGCTGTTGAACTGCCCTTTGCAAAAATGGTTGAGTGTGATTTCTGGCTGATTTGCTAGCAAAGCCTACACTAATGTGTTCTAAATGAAGTTATTTTGTACACTTTTGGGGTCATATTGAATACATGGGCTGACTGAAATGTAGTTTTTACAATGATACAAGCACAACGTATTTGCATTTATTTGCAAATCTGATTCGCCTATTCCACAGCTAGTCACCGATAAACTATTTTAATTTCTTCTCTGCTTTAGGCACTGAAAGCAAAGTACCATACCTGCTTTAAAACAAAATCCTTGAAATTGGCAGGTAGGTCTCTACTGCTGCTGCTGCATTCATAGGATACAGGCATGTGCTCAAAAGGTTACATTGTGGTAACTGTATGTAAATACTGCAGAGTGTGAGCTGCAGATGATTGTTACAGTGATTTCATTCCCATGTAACAGCCAACAGACTGGATACTTCGAATAAAATAGACTTGAGAGCTGTGGTAAATTTTACGTGTTGCTGAGGCAGAGCAGGAAGCTCCAGGATTCACAACTCCATCTGGAGCGCCTGATGCATTTTTCTGGTCTCGCTATCACAGTGGAAGATTGGAAGAAATCTCAATGTAGCTGGAGAGATTCTTGTTGGCCAGCCCTGATCAATGCTCTTTCCACAAATTGTACATCAGTGTGGTACTTGCACAATTCGGGACCATGTATCTCCAGCTATACTCGTCTGTATTTATAAGCTCCTGCATGACAGCTGTACCCCATTGGTAGGCTGCGATGGCAGGTTCCAGAGGGTGTGTAC